>NC_136415.1:127460178-127765178 GCF_051521515.1 Lactuca serriola | reverse complement strand
ATCGATATTAACATGTCATTCAATGTTAATGAATCTCAAATGATCTAGAAGTTTCAAAATTTTGAAACTGACAAGTTGATATGCTTACCAAAATGAATTTATTGTGTGTTTACCACACCCCTTTACACATCGCAAAGTGAAATATGGATCATAGCCTTGTTTATATTACATTTAGGGTTGAAAATTATATTTTAAGGACAAATTCAAAATAACTAAATTTCATTTCATCTTATAGATGTCGAACGAGAATATCAATCTCCGCCTCCTCCTCCTCTCTCTTCAAACTGCAATTCTAATATCTTGAATGAATCTACCCTTCATAGGGAGAGGATTTAAAGATTTCAAATGACCAAATCCCTCTTGGCCTGTAAGCTTAAATATAAGGAATATGCATGTAAGCACGTTCATAAAATGAAGAATTACATTGACAAGTTGGTAAATGTTTGGTGTTAGGTTTCCGAAGGAGCAAGCTATTGATTTGGTCTTGTGCTCACTTCCCACATCTTATCATGAGTTCTTTATGAACAATAAGATAAAAAATCCTAACATGAACCTTATGGAGCTTCATCATATTTTGATAACAGTTGAAGCTAACATATAAAGGAAATTGAAATATGCCAATCCTATCTCGACATTTGATCGTTGGTGTGCCAACAAGAAGAATAATCTTCCTCTTCCCAAGAGTAAGGGAGAGACTAAAACTGGTGCTTCCAGTAAAAGTCTCAAGAGGAAGGTTGATTCTGAGATAGTACCCAATTGTGATCCAAATAAAGCTATTTTCTTTTTCTATGAAGAAAACGGTCATTGGAGATGTAGTTGCCGAAAATACCTTAAAGATGTAAAGAAGAACAAAGCCAAGGGGATTGGTACTTCAGGTATTTTTATTATTGAACTTCCACTACTACAAAAATACTCTTTAATGACACGCATTGCATGTTGTAAAATGCATAGATGACACGCAAATGTGTGTCAAGAAAGACCATGTCATAAAGGAAGACGAAACACTTTTGTGCGTCATAAACTTATGACACGCGTTTACGACAAGTATTTACGACACACGCTTACAACATGCAATGTATGTCAAGGAAGGCCCTGTCATAAAGGAAGATGACACACATTTGCATGTTGTAACCTTATGACGTGCATTTACGACTCGCTTCACATATCATTAAAGCCCTTGTCATGAATGAAGATGACACACATTTGTGGCCCTATTTTCGGTTTTAAATGTTTTGGGGGTGGAAAAGCATGTCCTAAACTATTCATGTTCGTTGTATTTATTTTGCCTGTCATAAACTTTAGCAGCCATTGACGATATGCGTTTACGACGTGTGTTTACAATACGCATTTACAACGTGCATTTACGCATAATACATAAACAAATATATACACCAAAACATTCAATTGCACCTAAATGTCAAACAACTTAACAAGAACATTGTACAAAATTACATGCCAAACGAAGATGCTACCTAATATTTTACAAAGTTAACAAAAATATTGTACACCACATGTCAAAAGACGATGCTACCTAACATTTCACTGTTAACAAAAATATTTTTTGTGGATACAAAATATCACTGTTAAATGAAGCATGTAACAAACTCCGACATTCTTCATGGATTTCATTGATTTTTTTATCATACTTTTGGAATAGAGTGTTGGATGTTGGTTCATGGTCTGAAAAACAAAAACATGAGCTCGGTTAGATACAATTATTAAACCTTTTTATAATCTGGAACAAAAGCAAAGTCATGTGTATTAGAAAAAGTGAGAGTGGGAAACCATGACTGTTGGGATTATGATGTTGCGTCTTGGGCTTGTTCCTTTTAGCCAAGTTTTGTAGCCGGTTTGGGCCTGTCCAACCATGCATTATTTTATTCTAGGGTTTTAGTATTTAAGGTGCATGCATGCATCCTTAGTAATTAACGCTTTAATTATTTTCTTATCACAGTATTGTAAACCCTAGCTCGCCTCTACAGTGGAAGTTCTTTATCGAGCTCTGCTGAGGCGTGACTACGTTTGAATCATAAGCTTCATCTTGATTCTATACTGTGTTCTTTGTCGTGTTTTGATTGACTAGTTTGTTCTTTGTTAATATACCTGTGAAAGATCTAAACGATCTAGAGATTTATTCTCATCAATTGGTATCAGAGCAGGAGGCTGTGTAATTCATACACATCTCTTCTGTTGAAGAAATTATTAGGGTTTTTCTGCATTGATTGATATTAATTGAGCCGTCATACCAAATTGGCGTATGTCATTAATTGTCGATCTTGCCCTAACGATAAATTACAAGTTTGATCTTTAAACATGTTATCGATCAAACATCATCACAATGTCTATGGACGATTCTCAATCCAATCCAATCAACATCTCCAACAGTATTGGATCAACAACAAGGATTATGAAGTTTGGACGCACCACTTCGAAGATTATGTAATCGGCTTAGAGGATAATGGGTACTTGATTTGGGAAGCAATCACAGTTGGTCCGTTCGCTCACTTAAGCACTTCAAAAATTGTCAAAACTCAAAAGGAGTACAATTAGCTCGTGAATGATGTGAAATACATTCCTCTAGACGAGAAAGAAAAGTTTCAGTGCAACATTAAAGCCTTAAGAATGATTAGGTTTGCTTTACAATCGGATACGTTTCGATTACTGAGTTCATGTGCTACAACAAAAGAAATATGGGACAGGTTAAAGGAATTGTACTCTACTGATGAAGATCTGGAACGTTCGATTCAAACCTTGCTGCTTTCTGAATTTGGTGATTTCAAACAGAAGCCCGAAGAGAAACTCATTCAGGCCTTTGATCGGTTTAATCATCTTCTCAGTAAGATGATAAAGCATGGGATCGAAAGGAAGGTTATTGAGCAGAAGGTTACCTTCATGAACGGTCTTAGACCTGAATGGATGGCAGTTGTGTCCACAGTGAAGGCACACGAACAATTCAAATCATACTCTCTGGCGAAACTGGTGGGAATTCTGAAGTCACATGAAAGTGCGGTATCAAAGGAAACGAATGTAGTTTCCAGCTTGGGTTCATTAGCTCTTATCTCCAAAGGAAAGAGTGTTGTTGAAAAAGAAGTAGAATTAGATATAGCTGACTATGATCTAACCGGTGAAGAGTATGCCTTGATGGTTTCCAATCCAAGAAAGTTTATCAAAAGGAAGTTCCCCGCCAACAAGAACCGAAACTGGCAGGGAAGTTATGTAACGCCCGTGTTTCTAGGCTAGGCATTAATATTGACATAATGGTCTAGGTTAAACTTTGTAACTCATTTAGAAGAAATGAAATTGAATTATATGAATTTTATATGAATTATGTGTTTTATGCTTAATTATTAGGATTTAATTAATTAAGAATAAAAATGAGCGTCAAAAAATTAAATTTTAGATAAAGCCAATATCTATTAAGAAACTTGTAGTGGACGTGACAAGGATTACAGATATATAAAGAATGCTGAAATCTGAGTTATAACGAAGAATTTATGACATGTCGAAGTTTCACGATAAACCGGCACGGTGCCGAATGTCGTAAAAAGTGATTTTTTGATAAACCACTTTTTAGCCTTAGTAATCTAAACGAAACTCGTAGTGCTCGTTAAACCAAGAGTATGTATAAAAAGAAGGCCGAAATCTGACTTCATATGAAGAAGTTATGATTTTTCGAAGTTTCAGCTTAGCAGTAGATAGCTAAAAACTCGAATTTTAGATCGAGTGATTTTTAGCCGACACAACCTAAATGAGAATCGAATGTCTCGTCATTAGTAGCACAACGGTAAAAAGTCTGCTGAAAACGGACGTCGGATGAAGAAGTTATGAATTTTTAACGGATTTCCTGTCCGGGTCTGTTAAAAATAATAATATAAAAATTAAAGTCAAAATTAGCCGATGAAGTCTAAAAGAAAGTTGTAGAGCGTAATTTTACCTACGCGTGCATATAAAGAACGTAAAAAAACGGAGCTCGTATGCGAAAGTTATGGATTTTAAAGGTTTTGGCGCGAAAAACGAGAAAAATCCCCAAAACCGAGGAATTTCGCACACGTGGACTTCGGACACGTGTCCTCGCTTCACATCCGACGCATTTATGGAAATCTGCTGAGTCACGAAGCCACCTGGTGAGGCGTGTCATGTCCTTCCGAGTCCAAGTTGCTGTCTAATCCGCTGACTACACGTATAAGCTTCGGTGGCGAGCCTCGCATCCGACGCGTGTGTAGTGACTCATCCGTCCGAGCCTCGCAGTGTGTAACAGCCCGGATTCCCAGGTATTATTCATTTATTTATTTTCGGTAATTTGTGAGGAGACTCGGCGAGTTGGAGCCTAGACTCGCCGAGTATGATCGCGGATTTGGACGCGGGTTCGCATCCGGACTCGGCGAGTCCACGCTGTTTAATGAAACCCTAATTTCCCGGCCCTGAGCCCTATTTAAAGGACCTTATAACCCTTCATTGCGGCTACCTTCGACCTTGAGAGCACCATAGCATCTGAGAGTCCTTGTGAGTGAGAAAAGAGGCTATTATTTACCATCCTTGTGTGTGTTAGCAAGAAGGGAAGAGGAAGGCGAAGCTAGGAGAGTTGGGGAGCTTGGATCTACTTCCATTTCGGTAGAGGAAGCTATTTGAGGTAATATTCAGAGCTTATTCTCGTATTTCTATTGATATAGTCAAATCTAGGGTTTCTTCATGCATTGTTTACCTTGTAATTGGAGTGTGAGAGGTCCCATGGGGAATTGGTACCTAGATTTGGACCTTAGTAGGTCCAGAGAGTCCCAAATGCTCTGCTTTATGCCTTTCCTTTTGAGTTGTGGACTTAGGTTACCATTTTAGATGTCATTTCACCAAAAGAAGCCTTGTAGGCGTTGCATGGTAGCCAAGATTGTAACTTTACGTGATAAATGTGCTTGGAAGGACTAGATCTATGAGTTACTGGAACGGATCTGACCTCAGGAGTGAGTTTGAGTTCATGCATGGCTTAGACTCGCCGAGTCCGAAGAACAGACTCGGCGAGTAGCGAGTTAAGGGTTGACTTAGTGAGTCAGGGAGAGTCGGAGAGGGTTGACAGGTGGACTGAGTCAAGTTGGAACTTGCCGAGTTGTTCTTGAGACTCGGCGAGTTGAGTCGTGGTAGCCCCGCGATTCATGCCAGGTGGAACTCGTCGAGTCAGGGAAGTACTCGACGTGTCAAGAGAGGATCCTAAGGAGTCAGTGAACACGTATAGACTCGCCGAGTCGCTCTAGTGCACTCGCCGAGTCCGGTCAAAGTTGACAGTTGACCGTTGACCAGAGTTGACCAGTGTTGACTTGATAGGGGTAGTCAACCTTAGTTGTGAAAGTGTTAATTAGAGATATATGGTGTTATAGGAGGATTATAGCTCGGAGGATCGAGCGCGAGTGATTTCCGGGATTTGCGAGTATCGAGATACGCGAGGTGAGTCTTCTCACTATACTTTACCTTGAGTAGGTAATCAGAGTTATGTGAGAGAGTATTTGTATGCTATATGTATGTTATGTGTTGTACTGCATTATTTCTATGTGATTTATGCTGTGCATATTTATAGAGTTGGAACCGGAAGGTTCGCAGAGTTAGAACCAGAGGGATCACAGAGTAGGGTCTACGGGCCCACAGAGTTATAGCCTGGAGTGGCTAATATGTGTTATGTGTGGTATTTTGGGGAACTCACTAAGCTTTGTGCTTACAGTGTTGGTGTTATTTGTTTCAGGTACTAGTGATGACCGTAGGAAGGCGTCGGCTTGATCAGTACACACACATGGGATTTTTATGATATGTGATCTTGGGATTCATTGTATGACATTGATTGGAGTTTCAAACACTAATGTTTTATGAAAATTAAATGAATATGTTTTTATATTATGCAAAAAATTATTTTGAAATTCACTGTGTTACAAGTTGGTATCAGAGCCTTGGTTTGAGGGATTCGAGTACACCTTCGGGCGTATTTGAACTCAAACTGAGGATTTGAGAAGTATTTTCAAAAAGAATAAAAGATTTTTGGAAGAACACAGAGCAAAGTTGTGTGTATGATCAGACTGCGCCCGAACGGTGATTTCCCAAAATACCCTCATGTTATGTGATATTGATATTGATATGATGTATTCTCATGCTAGAGTAGGCTAGGTACTCCTATTAGGACTAGAGTGGCCTGATTTGTGATGCCTTAGCCTAAGGAGAGGTGAGCTGCTATGACATGCTTGAGAGTGATTAGGTAGCAGCGAGGGGCTTATGAGAGATTTGTTAGAGAGTGGATTGTACATGATAGAGTACTTGGAATTTGGGATCCGAAGAGGAGGACTTGGGGTGTATTCTGATACGGTGCGGACAGTAGTATTGGGCCCGTACTACTGAAAGCACCGGAGCGGTGTACAACCCAAGTAGGAATCTTTGGAATACCAAGGATCAAGGAGGTATGAGTTGTCGAGTGTGAGTATGCTCGAATGGATTCTAATTTATCGTATGTTGTATTTCAGAGGTAGATCATGGTGAGGACACGTTTGATGCCTGAGAGCAGTGAGACCAGTGATGAGGAGATCCGGCGGATCATCCATGAGGAGGTGGCTGCGGTCATTAGGGCAGAGATACCAGAGATGTTCGGGTCTATTAAGACCACGTTGATTGAGACCTTCGACGAGCGTTATGCCGCTCTTTCTGAGGCTGCTGTTGCAGCGGCTACCACAACTACTGTTGCCGCGAGGCGGCAGGGTGGTGATGCGTTGCTGTTCCGAGAGTTCAGCAACACAAAACCACCAGAGTTTGATGGGACCCAGGACCCGGTGGCGGCTATGAGATGGATTTCTGACATAGAGGGGTGTTTCTTCACTTGCTCAACTCCTGAGCATTTGAAGGTTCGGTTCGCGTTGAACCAGCTTCGCTTGGGAGCGAAGGACTGGTGGAAGTTTATGACGGCGCACTTTACGCCTGCTGAGCTTGCGGCAGTGACCTGGGAGAGGTTCACTGCCATGTTCCGAGATGAGTACGTTCCCCAGGTGGAGAGGGAGCGTTTGGCCAGGAGTTTCTGACCCTCAAGCAGGGTACTGAGTCTGTTACGGTGATTACCAGGATGTTCCATGAGAGGGCGATGTTCTGCCCTGAGCACGTGTCCACGGAGCAGGCACGTATGAGCCGATATTTGAGTATCTTTAGGCGAGACATTCGGGAGTTTGCGGCAAACTCCTCGTACTGGACATTTGCCGAGCTTCAGGCAAATGCCCGGAAGAGGGAGATTGAGCTATAGACTTAGGCTAGGGAGGAGGCGGAGTCTTAGGGGAGGGATCGGCGACCAGCGCAGTCTCAGCCGGCAGCCAAGCGGGCCAAGCCCGCTGATCCCAAACCAGGGAGCCAGAAGGGCCGCACTTGTGCGAAGTATGACAAGGGTCATGATGGAGTCTGTAGAGCGGGATCTTGCTACAAGTGTGGCAAGGAGGGGCACATGGCCAAGGATTGCCCCAAGGGGTTTACGGTGTGTTTTCACTGCAACCAGACCGGACACCGGAAGGCAGAGTGTCCGCAATTGCGAGGATCATCTCAGGGAGCACCTCAGGACCCTGCCGCCATCAGAGCTACCGAGAGTCGGCCAGTGAAGGCCGAGGCGCCGAGAGCACGAGGGAGAGATTTTCAGTTGACCGCGGAGGAAGTCCGTGCAGCACCCGATGTCGTGGCTGGTAGCCTGGTATGTATTCTTTCGTGTATATATTTTGATGTTGTGATATTATGCTTTTATTATGTTATGCGTAGGTACTTTTCTTGTGAATTATGTACCTGCCTTGGTGTTATTTGAATCGGGTGTGAGTCGGTCTTTTGTATCTTTGGCTTTTAGTCAGCATATCAGTGTTAGTCGTCAGGCGTTGAGTCGGCCTCTGAGAGTTTCCATAGCTGATGAGAGGGTGATATATGCCACGGAGGTTCTCCGAGGGTGCGTAGTCGAGATTTTCGGTGTTGAGTTCCCGATTGATCTGGTACCTATTGTGATGGGTGATGTCTGTGTCATTGTGGGCATGGACTGGTTGAGCAGATTCGGTGCGGTTATCGATTGCGAGCGACAGCTGGTGACCATATGAGACCCTAGTGGGGGAGTTCTTACGGTGTACGGCGAGGGTACACATTCTTGATCAGCGTTTTGTTCGGCCGCTAGGGCAAGGCAGTGTCTACAGCAGGGCTGTAAGGGTTTTGTGGCGTATGTGATGGATACGCGGGTGGATTCTGAGAGACCGAGGTCTGTTGAGGAGGTTCCGGTAGTACGTGAGTTCCCGGATGTATTTCCTGAGGAGTTGCCGGGTGTGCCTCCTGTGAGGCAAGTGGAGTTCAGTATCGATTTGGTTCCGGGGGCCACGCCTATCGCTAAGGTGCCTTATCGCCTTGCACCTCCAGAGATGCAAGAGTTATCCTCGCAGCTTCAGGAGCTGCTGGGAAAGGGGTTTATTCGGCCGAGAAGCTCGCCGTGGGGAGCACCTATCCTGTTCGTCAAGAAGAAGGATGGTTCACACCGGATGTGCATTGATTACCGGGAGTTGAACAAGTTGACGGTCAAGAACCGTTACCCGTTGCCGAGGATCGACGATTTGTTCGATCAGTTGCAGGGAGCATCTTCGTTCTCCAAGATCGATTTGAGGTCTGGATATCATCAGGTGAGGGTGTGGGATAAGGACATCCAGAAGACAGCGTTCAGGACGCGTTATGGGCATTACGAGTTTGTGGTGATGCCTTTTGGGCTCACCAATGCCTCGGCAGTGTTCATGGATCTCATGAACCGAGTGTGTAGGCTGATGCTGGATCGGTCGGTGATTGTATTTATCGACGACATTTTGGTATATTCGAGATCTAGAGAGCAGCATGAGGAGCATTTCAGAGAGGTTCTCGGAGTTCTGAGATTGGAGAGGCTTTATGCCAAATTCTCCAAGTGTGATTTCTGGTTGCGGGAGGTCCAGTTCTTAGGACATCTCGTTAACCAGAAAGGGATATTGGTCGACCCGGCCAAAGTTGAGGCGGTGATGAGTTGGGAGGTGCCGAGGACACCCTCCGAGATCAGGAGTTTCCTAGGGTTGGCAGGGTATTATTGGAGATTTATCAATGATTTCTCTAAAATCGCAGTGCTGCTCACCAGGTTGACCCGGAAGGGTGTTGCTTTTTCATGGGGCCCCGAGCAGCACGCCTCCTTTGAGACACTTTGCCAAAGGTTATGCGAAGCCCCGGTGTTAGCCCTCCTGGAAGGGATGGAGGACTTTGTGGTATACTGTGACGCATCGATTTTGGGGTTGGGGGCGGTGCTGATGCAGAGAGGGCATGTGATAGCATATGCATCGAGGCAGCTGAAGCCTCATGAGATGAGATATCCCACCCATGATCTAGAGTTGGGGCAGTGGTGTTCGCCCTCAAGATTTGGCGTCACTACCTGTATGGGGTTCGGTGTACGATATACACGGACCATAAGAGTTTGAAATATTTGATGGATCAGCCCAACCTAAATATGCGACAGAGAAGGTGGTTGGATGTGGTCAAGGATTATGATTGCTAGATCCTGTACCACCCAGGCAAGGCTAATGTTGTAGCCGATGCACTGAGCCGTAGGACGGAGAGCACCCCGCTGCGGGATGTATGTTTGAGATTGACCGTGATAGCTCCAGTGTTGGACGCCATTCGTGGGGCACAGGCCGAGGCTGTGCAACCTGAGATGCAGAAGAAAGAGCGGGTTGTTGGTTTGGTTTCAGAGTTCGTTACCGATGGTCGGGGGCTTATGACATTTCATGGGCGTATATGGGTGTCGTTTGTGGGAGGAACGCATGCCATTTTGATGGAAGAGGCTCATCGATTGAAATTTTCGATCCATCCTGAGGCTACTAATAGGGGTGTAAGTGAGCCGAGCTACTCGCGAGCTACTCGGGATCGACTCGTTAAAAGCTCGACTCGAGATCGAATTAAACGAGCCCGAGCCGAGCTCGAGCCCAAATATGAGGCTCGTTTATTAAACGAGCTCGAGCCAAGCTTCAGCTAGTGGGCTCGCGAGCCTAAATGAGCCTAAACGAGCCTATATATATATATATATATATATATGTGTGTGTGTGTGTGTGTGTGAGAGAGAGTGTGTGTATATATATATATATATATATATATATATATATATATATATATATATATATATATATATAGGCTCGTTTAAGCTCGTTTAGGCTCGCGAGCTCACTAAATTGTTCACGAGCCGAGCTCGAGCTTCATTTTAAGGCTCGAATCGAGCTCGAGCTCGAGCTCGAGCTTCTTCAAATTAAACGAGCCGAGCTCGAGCTTGGTTAGGCTCGGGCTCGGCTCGGCTCGTTTACACCCCTAGCTACTAAGATGTATTTGGACCTAAGAAAGGAGTATTGGTGGCCCTGTATGAAGAGGGATGTTGTGTGGTTTGTTGAGAGGTGCTTGACCTACCGTAGGGTTAAGGCTGAGCACCAGAGGCCGCATGGTAAGTTGCAGCCATTGGAGGTTCCCGAATGGAAGTGGGAACAGATCACCATGGATTTCATCACCAAATTGGCAAGGACTGCCAGAGGAGTTGATGCAATTTGGGTGATTGTGGACATGTTGACGAAGAGCGCTCACTTTCATGCAATCAGCGAGAGCTCTTCAGTAGAGAAATTGGCAGAGGTGTACGTGAGGGAAGTGGTATCTCGGCATGGGGTGCCGATCTCGATTGTTTCAGACCGAGATGTGCGTTTCACTTCCAGATTTTGGAAGAAGTTTCATGAGGATTTGGGTAGTAGGCTGCATTTTAGTACTGCATATCATCCCCAGACAAACGGTCAGAGTGAGCGGACGATTCAGATGCTCAAGGACATGCTCCGAGCATGTGTGTTGGATTTCGGGGGTAGTTGGGATGCATATTTGCCCTTGGCAGAGTTTTCCTACAACAACAACCACCATTCGAGCATTGGTATGCCGCCCTTTGAGCTGTTGTATAGGAGGAGGTGTCGGACCCCCATTTGTTGGGGAGAGGTTGGACAGCGCGTGATGGGTAGTACAGAGATCGTGCTTCAGACGACAGAGCAGATCCAGCAGGTCAGACAGAGGTTGTTGACCGCTCAAAGTCGTCAGAAGAGTTATGCAGACAAACGCCGGTCCAAGCTTGAGTTTCAGGTCGGCGACCTTGTGCTCCTGAAGGTCTCTCCTTGGAAAGGAGTGATTCGATTCAGGAAGAGGGGCAAGTTGGGGCCTCGATATATTGGTCCATTCCGGGTAATCGCGAGGGTAGGCTGGGTAGCCTACCGTTTGGATTTGCCAGCAGAGTTGGGGTAGATTCACGACACTTTTCATGTGTCGCAGCTGAGGAAGTGTATAACCGATGAGTCGACAGTGGTTCAATTAGAGGATATTCAGGTGGATGCGAGCCTGAATTATGCTGAGAGACCAGTGGCAATCAGAGATCGGAAAATCAAGGTTCTGAGGAACAAGGAGGTACCCCAGGTTTTGGTTCAGTGGCAGCATCGGAAGGGGTCCGAGATGACTTGGGAACCGGAGCGTGAGATGCGTGAGCAGCATCCAGAGTTATTTGCAGAGCGAGACTTCGAGGGCGAAGTCTAGTTCTAGTGGGGGAGAATTGTAACAGTCCGGATTCCCAGGTATTATTTCATTTATTTATTTTCGGTAATTTGTGAGGAGACTCGGCGAGTTGGAGCCTAGAATCACCGAGTATGATCGCGGATTTGGACGCGGGTTCGCGTCCGGACTCGACGAGTCCACGCTGTTTAATGAAACCCTAATTTCCCGGCCCTGAGCCCTATTTAAAGGACCTTATAACCCTTCATTGCGGCTACCTATGACCTTGAGAGCACCATAGCATCTGAGAGTCCTTGTGAGTGAGAAAAGAGGCTATTATTCACCATCCTTGTGTGTGTTACCAAGAAGGGAAGAGGAAGGCCAAGCTAGGAGAGTTGGGGAGCTTGTATCTACTTCCATTTCGGCAGAGGAAGCTATTTGAGGTAATATTCAGAGCTTATTCTCGTATTTCTATTGATATAGTCAAATCTAGGGTTTCTTCATGCATTGTTTACCTTGTAATTGGAGTGTGAGAGGTCCCATGGGGAATTGGTACCTAGATCTGGACCTTAGTAGGTCCAGAGAGTCTCAAATGCTATGCTTTATGCCTTTCCTTTTGAGTTGTGGACTTAGGTTACCATTTTAGATGTCATTTCACCAAAACAAGCCTTGTAGGCGTTGCATGGTAGCTAAGATTGTAACTTTACGTGATAAATGTGCTTGGAAGGACTGGATCTATGAGTTACTGGAACGGATCTGACCTCAGGAGTGAGTTTGAGTTCATGCATGGCTTAGACTCGCCGAGTCCGAAGAACAGACTCGGCGAGTAGCATGAAGATTGACCATGACCACTCAGCGAGTGGTCTTACCGAGTTAAGGGTTGACTCAGTGAGTCAGGGAGAGTCAGAGAGGGTTGACAGGTGGACTGAGTCAAGTTGGAACTTGCCGAGTTGTTCTTGAGACTCGGCGAGTTGAGTCGTGGTAGCCCTGCGATTCATGCCAGGTGGAACTCGTCGAGTCAGGGAAGTACTCGACGTGTCAAGAGAGGATCCTAGGGAGTCAGTGAACATGTATAGACTCGTCGAGTCGCTCTAGTGCACTCGCCGAGTCCGGTCAAAGTTGACAGTTGACCGTTGACCAGAGTTGACCAGTGTTGACTTGATAGGGGTAGTCAACCTTAGTTGTGAAAGTGTTAATTAGAGATATATGGTGTTATAGGAGGATTATAGCTCGGAGGATCGAGCGCGAGTGATTTCCGGGATTTGCGAGTATCGAGATACGCGAGGTGAGTCTTCTCACTATACTTTACCTTGAGTAGGTAATCAGAGTTATGTGATAGAGTATTTGTATGCTATATGTATGTTATGTGTTGTACTGCATTATTTCTATGTGATTTATGTTGTGCGTGTTTATAGAGTTGGAACCGGAAGGTTCCCAGAGTTAGAACCAGAGGGATCACAGAGTAGGGTCTACGGGCCCACAGATTTATAGCCTGGAGTGGCTAATATGTGTTATGTGTGGTATTTTGGGGAACTCACTAAGCTTTGTGCTTACAGTGTTGGTGTTATTTGTTTCAGATACTAGTGATGACCGTGGGAAGGCGCCGACTTGATCAGTACACACACATGGGATTTTTATGATATGTGATCTTGGGATTCATTGTATGACATTGATTGGAGTTTCAAACACTGATGTTTTATGAAAATTAAATGAATATGTTTTTATATTATGCGAAAAATTATTTTGAAATTCACGGTGTTACACAGTGAGCCACGAACCCCCTCATCGGACCCGGACTTCGGTCTAATTAGAACATGCCAACGAGGGCCTCTCATGCACAACCCACGTGAGCTACTATTCGGATTTGCGACGCGTGGCTCCTTCTCAACCGTCGGATCAGGAGCTTCGGCCCCTATAAATAGGAGGGTGCGAGACATCCTGGGTATAATTTGAAAATTTGTCATTGTTAGCCCTTTTTTCAATATTTCTTTCATTTCAACTTCCGTCGAAGCCCCGGTATCGATTATAACCCCCGGAATACGCCATGAAGTGCCCGAGAAGCCCGAAAAATTTATCGTTTTGGTTTCGAAGCCCGACCCTCGTAGAGCCCGGTTTCTCAATAAAACTCTCGGTTTTATTAGAAACGATCGTTTTAGGAAACGAATTGATACCCGGTTTTCATTAAATCAAGTGAGTGTGTAGTTACTTTCGCCTTACACATAGATATGAAGTATTTTACGTAAAATACGTGTTGTGTGAATATATATTGTTTGTTTATTTGAGATGGGTGTTGAAGGAATGATTTATACATGTTTTTAAATAATTTAAACTATATATGTATTTTTATCTACAAAAAATGTTGGGTAAAACATGGGTAGATGAAAAAGTGGGTATGATGAAAGGTGAGTTGGATAAAGGAGATGATCAGTAATATTGATCATGTGTTGAGGGTGAGTGGTGAAATTTGAGAGAATCACTTACCCAAAATGTTGGCCCTCGTCATTCAGCAGAGTATGGATGACAATTTGGACTATTCTAGACAGTCTGTGGAACACTAGCAGGCCCGCAACCTGTAGGTGTAATGAACTATATGTTAATTTGATGTACTCTAAGAACCCATTGACATGTATTGCAAGGAAGAATAAATGTGAATAATATTGTTGATAAATGAGAGCTATGGACTTAGCACATGTTGAATAAACTTTGGCAGCTATGGACTTAGTGCCTATTGTATAAACCCTGGTGACGATGTGACTTCGTGCCTATTCCTTAGGATGAATCCTTAGGAAGGAGTGATAGTTGATTCTTAGGTTAAACCCTTAAGAACTAAATAAGATAATGGGGTTGGGGAAATATGGTTAACTGATTGATGTTTAAACATAATAAATTTATGTATTGTAGGTTGAAAACCATATATGCTCACTAGGCTTCCAAGCCTGACCCACTCAGCTGTTTATATTACAGGTAGAGGACCCCGAGCATAGTCGGATGATGATGATGAGTGATTTTGGATTATAGGCCAGTAGTTATAAATAACTATTGTAAGGCTTATAATGTCTTGTTTATGCTTTTGATCTGTATCGAAACATGACATCCCGAGGTTTTGATATAAAAGGAAATGATATATTTCTTAAAGAAAGGTTTTGACAAACTTTTATCATATTTTGTTTTGGGGACCAATTCCGTAACAACTTTTATAAAGATTTCTCCGATTTTATTTTAAAAAACATAAATTAAATCGGTCTTTTCTCGCCGAAAAATTAGGGGATGTCACACTTGGTATCAGAGCATTAGTGTAAGCGAACTAAGAAATTGTAGGATTTCTAGACTTAAACTTAGAATGCTAAGTGATGATTGTGAGATGAGTGTCTACCATAATTTAGACACGAGCACTAGTTTATTTTAGGAAAGATGCCTAAAATGCTTTTATGTGCTAAATGCTATATGCTTGCCATACATGCCATTATTTGATCGGATCTATGGTTTGTTGCCGACCGGATCTAGAAACCTTATGTGTGTAGGATTCTAAACGTATGACTACGATATTAGAGCTAGCATATAAATGTTTCGCAGTAATAACAAAGATTTAACGTCTATCGAAAATAAAGATCTAAAATCACCTACGATTGGTGTATAGATCGAAATGGCAAGTATGCAAAGTGAATTCGAAAACGATAATCTGAAGCCTGAGCCAATCACGATGGCTGGGGTGCAGGCAATGGTGCATATGATATTAGATGAACAAATGGAAGAAACAAAACGTTTACTTCAACAAAGTAAGGATGAACTTACTGTGCCAGTATGTCAGGCATCTGTTCTTGAGGGAACTATTAGGGTTGCTAAGTCTATTGAAGAAATTATCAATGACAGAACCGCCAACAAGGCTGAAGTTGACAAAAAGAGGAAACTTGAGGGGTCTTCAAGGCCCTACAAGAGCAACATATCCTTAAAGTCTGGCAAATGAAGAGATAAAGGAAAATGGTGCGGCAAGTGAAAAAATAAACACTCTTGGAATTATGACGGGAAGGTGAAGTGTTTTAGGTGTGGATAAATAGGACATTACGCCAATGAGTGTACGATTCCCAAGGCGGTGTGTTATGTATGTAAAGAAGAAGGCCATATTTCTAAGAACTGTCTGAAGAACAATGAAGTAACAAGGCCAAGTGCACCACCAACGCCAAAGGAATTTTAGTATATCCTTGACGAAGCGATTAATAACACTAGGAAGTAGAAGTAAAGACTTCATACCCGAAGATCAAGTTACGAAGTAGTAATGTGAATAGTAACAAGTGGTTTAGCCTATTAGAGGCATAGTATAGGGTAAACTTGAACCTTTGTGTAATCGTTTGAAGGAAATAATATAAACTCTGGTTTTGTCATCTGATGAATGGAATGGTTGGTGTAAATTTTGAAGTTGTCCCAATCGTTTGGAATTTCCATCACCAACCAAGTTGAAGCAGAATTGATGATTGAAGATACGCATGGAAGAAGTCCTAGTAGAGTCTTGGAAAAATTTATGATTAATTGGACACATTCGTATGTGTTAAATTGTTTTGTGATTTTAGGACTTCGGGACTGTGAGACCGTACTTGGGACGAGTATGAGTAGGTGTGAATAGTAGTATAGATCTATACTACTGGAAGCACATGACTCACACTTGGATCAGGGAAAGTCACAAGGTTACCAAGGAACTAGCAATTGATTCCATCTTATTCTAGTCTGTTGTTACCATCGTTTCGGTAATGACTAAGAAGATGCTTGTTATTCCGACCCTAGTGGTCATATCAAATTGAGTCCGACGATGATGAGTTTATTATGTGGTTGAGAGAACCAAGTTCGATGTAGCATTTGACTTAAGCCAAAAGATTGAAGTGAAAGATTATCAAAGCGATCAATAGAAGTATCGCACTCATTGTTAAAGAAGTTGGTAGTTAGAAATGATATATGTTGAACTGTGATTGTATCACATTAGAACATGAAGGAAGGTATAGTTTGTTTCGAAATTTGTCCCTAGGAGATCTAAGTCTAAATAGTGCAGTATACAATGAGAGATCATTAGAACATGATCCATCGGTCTGTTACAATAAATGAAGGAAAGTACTTATTCCAAGAAGAAGAAGGAGTCCTCCATAAGGATTTATTTTGTGACTCGTAGGTTACGATTGAAAGTCCTATGGAGATCTGAAGCTTTTTAGGATTAGCTGGATATTATCACTGATTTATCCAAGGCTTTTCTTCGATCGCGACTCCATTGACAACTTTGACCCAGAAAGGAGCTGTCTATACTTGGAATGAGAAGCATAGGAAGCTTTGAGAAGTTAAAGAAGACGTCGCTTGAAGCACCGATTCTTTCATCACCTGAAGGAGTTGATGACTTCACAAGTGATGCCTCTGGAGTTGGGTTAGGTTGTGTTCTTACCCAAAGGGATATAGTGATAGCGAATGCATTGGGGCAATTGAAAGAGAATGAAAAGAACTACCCCACTCATGATCTGGAGTTGGCAGCGGTAGTATTCGCCTTAAAGATATGGAGGCATTATCTTTATGGTACTAAGTGTAAACTTTTTACTGATCACAAGAGTCTTCAATATCTCTTTAATCAGAAGGAATTGAACATGAGGCAACGACGCCGGCTAGAGTTACTCAAGGACTACAACTGTGAGATACTTTACCACCCTGGTAAAGCAAATGTTGTTGCTGATGCTCTCAGTCGGAAGGTAAACCTTGAAAAGAAAAGGCCAAGAGCGTTGAGAATTGAAGTTGTCTCAAAAATTGTGGAAAGTATAAAGAAAGCTCAAGAGGAAGCTTTAGAGAAAAATGACCAAAAGGAGGAATGTTTGGGCAAAACGTTGGTGTTTGATACAAACGGTCAAGGACTGATGGTATTCAAAGATAGGATTTGGGTACCTAAGACGGGAGGAGTAAGAGATCTTATGATGGAAGAAGCTCACAAAACCATGTACTCGATTCATCTCAGTAGTACGAAAATGTATAGAGATCTAAAACCCTATTACTGGTGGCCGACGATGAAGCTCGATGTTCCAAAGTATGTGGCCGAGTGTGTAACTTATGCTAGGGTTAAGGCACAACATCAAAAACTGTATGGGAGTTTAGAACCTTTGCCTATACCCATGGGCAATTGGGAAGACATCACTATGGATTTTGTGACTAAACTGCCCAGAACAAGGAACGGTCACGACATGACTTAGGTGGTCGTTGATCGCTTCACTAAGAGTGCGTATTTCATAGAAGCCAACGAGAAATGGTCTATGGATAAACTTGAGAATTCTTTCGTGAAGGAAATAGTAACGATTCACAGTGTTCCGTTAATAATTGTATCTGATCGTGACAGCCGTTTTACCTCAAGGTGTTGGAGGAGTCTATAAGAGGAATTGGGTACCAAGTTGTGTTTGGATACAACTTACCATCCGCAAACCGATGTTCAGAGAGAATAAACGATTCAAACGTTGAAGGATATGCTGAGAGCATGTACCCTGGAATTCCAAGGTAACTTGAAACAACCCAAAAATACGACCCAAAAATTTCAATTTTTATCATAACAAAAACATGAAACCAAGTATCACATAACAAAATCATACGTCGCGTGTTTCAAAAACCATGATAAAATACTGAGAGAAAGAAAACTGTATCAGAACTGTATCCAAACAAATCAACTAACGAAATCAACTCCCAGGACAAAAACTGAAGATTTGGTGTGTGCGATGCCATCATCCCGAGCTCTTCCGTTTGCTTGCGGAAGTACCTGAAACCAAAACTGAAACTGTAAGCACGAAGCTTAGTGAGCTCCCCCAAACTACCACATCCCATACAATACATATAAAGCACATACTGGGCCTTGCCCACTGCATCAGACCGAAGTCTGGAACTAGCTGCATCGGAGCAAAGTCCGGAACTGACTGGGACCTTGTCCCCTGCATCGGACCGGAGTCCGGAACTGACTGCATCGGACCGAAGTCCGGAACTAGCTGCATCGGACCGAAGTCCGGAACTGACTGGGACCTTGTCCCCTGCATCGGACCGAAGTCCGGAACTGGCTGATCATGGCATAGCATAACACATATCAACTAATATAAACACATATACTGCATACTGCATCGGAACAGAGTCCGGAACACATAACACAAACATGCTTGAATAACAAAGACATCAAGCACTCTAACTACTGCATCGGACTAAAGTCCGGAACTACTGCTAACTAAACCGGTCGGCATTGTGGCCGTAGACCCGTACCTACTGAAAGGAAACTCACCTCGTGAACTGGCTGCTGTGTGAATGGCTCTGGAAGCTAACTGCTGCTGCTCCGGTATCTCCCCGGCTACAAGTCCATAAACACACTCAATCAAATGCTAAACACTGCACTGGGTAAAATGACTCTTTTACCCTTGGTCAAAGTCAACTCTCTCGGTCAAAGTCAACCCACAGTTGACCTGACTCGCCGAGTTGGGCCGCCAACTCGCCGAGTCTCTAGTCTCACTTCTCAACCCTACTCGTGGCTACTCGTCGAGTATGGCATCGACTCGACGAGTACCCTCTCGATCCAAGAACTCAGACAATCTTCATCCGACTCGCCGAGTCATATCAACAACTCGACGAGTTGTTCTTGAGCTAAGAAGATTGCCTTGGACTCGCGGAGTTGTATGAACAACTCGTCGAGTCCCTCCATTACTGAGTCTGCCCTCCAACTCACTGAGTCCACTCTACTACTCACAAGCTTCCACTCGACATCACTCAAAAAGGGGAAAAACGGGACTCGCGACTTGACTTGCCGAGTCGTTCTTCCGACTCACCGAGTCACATCCATGCAGCTACTTTAAACTCGATTATCCTTGAATCCAGCGTCTGAAACTTATAGATCTGGGCTTCCTTAACTCGATTAGCACGTAAAGATTCTATCTTTACATGCCCATAGGCGACCAAGAAGATAATAAGGCTCAAAAAGCATAATAAAGGCTAGATCTAGGGTTCTTATGAAAGGCATCTTCAAAAAGGCAATAGATCCGGGCTCTACAACTCCTAAATGAACAGATCTAGGGATATCTCGACCTATTAAGGCATCCATATAACTATAGGGCTTGGAAAATGCATCAAACTAGCCCTAGAAGAGTTCTAATGGAGGTCTAAAGCATAAAACAGAAGGAATCCTAGAAATACCTCAATGAACTCTGCTTTTGCCCTTGGATCTTTGTTCTACACCTCTTCTCTTTGCTCCTTTCTTCTTCTTCTTCTTCAAGCCTTCAAAATCCACACACAAAAGCACTTAAAACAATAAGGGATGGATTAGGGTTTTCTCACAGCTCTCTGAGGGTGAAGGAGGCGAGTTTGGGGCACATAGCATTGCTTAAATAGTGAGCAACCCGGGGATTTAGGGTTTCTTCCAGTCAGGCAGACTCGTCGAGTCCCGAATATGGACTCGCCGAGTCGCCGACTAACACGTGCACAAAAACTCGACCCTACTCGACGAGTCAGGCCATAGACTCGCTGAGTCCCTCAATGAAACTTTTAAATAAATGCCACAGGAATAACATACCACAGATGGGGCGTTACAATTCTCCCCCACTTGTCTCAGACTTTATCCTCGAAGTCTGCTACGGCTGAATCTGCAAATAACTCCGGGTAGTGCTCTCTCATTTCTTCTTCAGCCTCCCACGTCCACTCAGACCCCTTCCGGTGCTGCCACTGCACCTTCACTAACTGAATTGCCTTGTTCCTCAAGGTCTTTGTCTTCCGGTCCAGAATCGCGACCGGCCTCTCAATATAATTCAGGCTGCTATCAACCTGAATATCCTCTAGGGGAACAACTGCTGACTCATCCACCAAACACTTCCTCAACTGAGACACATGGAAAGTGTTGTGGATCTGGCTAAGCTCTACAGGAAGATCCAACCGATAAGGAACCCGACCCACTCGGTTCAAAACCCTGAAGGGACCAATGAACCTGGGGCCCAGCTTGCCCCTCTTTCGAAACCTGATGACACCCTTCCAGGGTGAGACCTTCAGGAGGACCATATCGCCCACCCAGAACTCCAAGTCTGAACGCCTCCTGCCAGCGTAGCTCTTCTGCCGACTCTGCGCAGTCTGCAGTCTACTACGGACCTACTGAAGCAACTCGGTCGTCTTGAGCACCACCTCTGTGCTCCCAACGACTCGCTGACCGACCTCGCCCGAACAAATCGGGGTCTTACACTTCCTCCCATAAAGCATCTCAAAGGGAGGTCGATCAATGCTCGCATGATAACTGTTGTTATACGAAAATTCCGCTAACGGAAGATATGTATCCCAACTGCCACCGAAGTCTAGCACACACGCCCTGAGCATGTCCTCGAGATTCTGAATCGTCCTCTCGCTCTGCCCGTCCGTCTGAGGGTGGAAACCGGTGCTGAAATGAAGACGAGTACCCATCTCGTCGTGAAACCGCTTCCAGAATCTGGATGTAAAACAAACATCTCGGTCTGACACTACCGATACCGGCACTCCATGACGTGCCACGATCTCACAAACATAGATATCAGCTAACTTTTCTGCTGATATACTCCCCTGGATCGGGATAAAATGAGCACTCTTCGTCAACCGATCCACTACTACCCATATCGAATCTACTCCTTGTGCGGTCCTGGGAAGCTTGGTGACAAAATCCATGGTGATGTCCTCCCATTTCCACACGGGAATGTCTAACGGCTGCATCTTGCCGTGAGGCCTCTGGTGCTCCGCCTTGACCTTCCTGCAGGTCAGGCACCTCTCAACATACCAAGCAACATCCCGTTTCATGCAGGGCCACCAATAATCAGGTCGAAGATCTCTATACATCTTCGTCGCCCCTGGGTGGATAGAAAATCGAGACTTATGAGCCTCATCAATCAACACCTGCCGTACCCCACCCCAGTACGGTACCCATAATCTCCCATGAAGTGTCAGCAATCCCCGACTGTCATAATCAAACGAAGATACTCAGCCCACTATCCTCTCACACTTTTGCCTCTCCTCCTTGAGGCCCTCAACCTGAGCCTCCCTGATCCGTTCCAACAACGGGGTAATCATTGTCATCCTCAAACACAAATCTCTGATAGGGGCTGCCGACACTTTGCGGCTTAGGGCGTCGGCCACCACGTTGGCCTTCCCTGGATGGTAAAGGATCTCACAATCATAATCCTTCAGCACATCCAACCACCTCCTCTGCCTCATGTTCAGACTCGGCTGATCCATAAGGTACCTCAAACTCTTGTGATCCGTGTAGATAGTATAACGGACCCCATAAAGATAATGCCTCCAAATCTTGAGGGAAAACACAACCGCCCCCAGCTCTAAATCATGGGTAGGATAGTTAGCCTCGTGAGGCTTCAACTGCCTTGAGGCGTAAGCTATCACATGGCCTCGCTGCATCAACACTGCTCCCATACCTGTGATTGAGGCATCACAGTAGACTACAAAGTCCTCTACTCCCTCTGGCAAGGTAAGGATCGGAGCCTCGCACAATCTCTGCCTGAGGGTCTCGAACGCTGCCTGCTACTTGGGCCCCCAACGAAATACCACCGACTTCTTGGTCAGTCGGGTGAGCGGCACTTCTATCTTGGAGAAATCCTGAATGAATCTCCGATAATACCCTGCCAACCCTAGGAAGCTCCGAATCTCAGATGGAGACTTCGGGACCTCCCACTGCATCACGACCTCTATCTTGGCTGGATCCACCAAAATACCCTTCTGGTTGACGAGGTGACCAAGGAACTGCACCTCGCGCAACCAGAACTCACACTTGGAGAACTTTGCGAAAAATTTCTCCCTCCTCAAAACTTCTAGCACCTCCCTCAGGTGCTCCTCGTGCTGCTCCTGCGTCTTGGAATATACCAATATATCATCTATGAGTACTATCACCGACCGATCCAGCATCGGCCTACACACGCGATTCATGAGATCCATGAACACGGCTGGGGCATTGGTGAGCCCAAATGGCATCACCACAAACTCATAATGACCATACTTGGTCCTAAAAGCAGTCTTCTGCACATCCTCATCCCTAACCCACATCTGATGATACCCAGAGCGTAGATCGATCTTGGAGAACCAAGACGCTCCCTGAAGCTGGTCAAACAAATCATCTATCCTCGGAAGTGGGTAACGGTTCTTCACCGTTACCTTATTCAACTCCCGGTAATCTATACACATACGATGCGACCCATCCTTCTTCCTCACAAACAGGATCGGCGCTCCCAAGGCGAACTGCTCGGCCGAATGAAACCCTTGTCTAGCAGCTCCTGTAGCTTTGTAGACAACTCCTGCATCTCAGGGGAGCTAGGCGATACGGTGCCTTGGCTATCGGAGCCGCACTAGGAATCAGGTCGATCCTAAACTCAACCTGCCTCTCGGGAGGTATCCCCGGTAAATCCTCGGGAAATACATTCGGGAAGTCTCGCACTATCGGAACATCATCAACTGTCGTCTTGCCCTTCTCCCGGGCATCCAAGACATAAGCTACATAACCAGCGCAACCCTGCTGAAAATAGCGCCTCGCCCTTGCGGCGGAACAAAAGGTCGGTCCGCGCTGTGGCCTCTCGCCCTGAATCACTAACTCTCCCCCACTGGGAGTGCGAACCCTCACTAGCTGAAGCTCACAGTCAATCACCGCCCCATTGGGGCTTAGCCAATCCATGCCCACAATAACCTTATTCCCTCGCAGGGGAATAGGAACCAGGTCCACCGAAAACTGCTCGTCAAACAACTGAAGAGAACACCCTCTATGCACTCTGGCGACCCTCACGGTCCTGTCATCTGCTATCTCAACCTCTAGTGGACAATCCAGCTCCCCTGGAGCTCTGCTAAATCTCTTGCTAAGCGCAAGCGATACGAATGATCGGGCAGCCCCCGAATCGAATAATACCATAGCAGAAATGTCGTTCACAGAGAACGACCCTATATAAAACATACAATCATAAGCAATAATCAATCAATAATAATAAAGAGATGAAGGGAAGATACATACCCGTCACCACATCAGGAGTCGCTCGTGCCTCCTCTGCTGTCATCTGAAACGCCCTACTCTTCGCCACTGGCGCCTTGGCTCGGCCCTGCCGGCCATCTGTAGTCCTCAAAGTAGCAGGGGTAGGTGCAGCCACCTTCCCTACTGCAACTAAACTCGGACACTGGGACTTTTTATGTCCCCTCTGATTGCACTGAAAGCAAATCAGATCTGATGCTGCAACGGCAGTAGCAGGGGCCGTACAATCCCTGCTCAAATGCCCAGTCCGACCGCACTTGTAGCAACCGGAACTCCCTGCCTTGCACACCCCCTCGTGCAATCTCCCACACTTGCCACATTGATCGTGGCTCTGCTGACTCTTGGATCTGTGATCAGAAACCTTGGGCTTTTTGCCCGAACTGCCTGTACCCGAAACCGCCTCTGATTTCCTCTTCTTCTCCATCTCGAGATCAATCTCCCTCTCCCGAGCCCTAGCAATCATGTCATCCAGCGTTTTACAGCTGGACCGGCTCACAAACTGACGGATATCGCTCTGCAACATCTCATGATAACGGGCCTTCTTCATTTCCTCATCGGCCGCATACTGAGGAACAAGAAGAGCCCTCTCCCTAAACTTGGCGGTGATCTCCGCCACGGTCTCTGTAGTCTGAGTGAGGTCCTGAAACTCTCTGGCTAACTGCTGCACCTCAATAACTGGTGCAAACTCTGCCCTGAACCTGGTAGAGAAATCAGCCCAGGTCATGGCATCCAACGCTGCATCATCTCCAATGGTATGTCCAACCTCCTCCCACCAATCCCGTGCCCTATCCTTCAGAAGACAGGACGCCAATTTGAACTTGTCCCCCTCGGGACACCTGCTAGTGCGGAACGCGTTGGCCACATCCGCCAACCATCTAGTACTCGCTATGGGGTCCCGCGCCCCATGATAGTCTGGAGCTCCACATGCCTTGAACTCCCTGAATGTAAGTGTACGCGACCCCATCATGGCCGCCACCTCGGCACGGAAGGTGCCTAATCTCTCATCCATCAGCTCTAGGATACCCTCCTTGATCGAACCGAAGATCACAGGAGTCTGCTCTAAAATGATATGAGTAATCTCTGAAGAAAGAAACTCTCTGGTCTGCTCATCCATGTGCTCGTCCCCCGAGCCTGATCCTGATCCCTCCCCGGCACCTCCACTGTCAGCTGCTGTCCTCGGACGCAAAACCACCATTCTGAAACACATCATAGCAACATCAGAAAACTGAAATATCTCAAGGGATCATTGATACTACTACTAGCTTCCTGGTCTTGTCTCGGCCTTCCTTGATTTGAGTACGGATCCTCTGCTTTCAGTAGTACGGGCCCATACTACATTCCACATCTATCCGTAGTTTCCTCAAGAACTGCCTTGACTCCACCAAGTCACTTCTACTACTACTGATCTCTGCTACTCTCATCCTAGGCTTGCCCTAGAGAAATCTCTGACTCTACTCATACCAGTCCTCAGCTGCTGAAGGCCTCCTTGTAATGCTAATTAGTCACCACCTGAATACCATCACATGCAATGAGGCTCGGATAATCCTTCGAGTAAAAGACTCGTCCCTACAACGGTTGGACTCAGACAAGAGCTGCGCAATAGGGCCAAATCCAGCACTCTGAGATTATTCAACCCTGCTCACATGTAATGTGACGTATTCACCTAATGGCTAACGCCCACCACTCAGAGTCCCACAAAGCACAAAGCAAGCAGCATTTGGATAAAGGAAACATACTCAGGCAAAATTATTCTCATAACAAGAAACTGTACTAGCATACAATCCTAAGCTCGCGCTACCAGGCATAACCTAAACAGGCTATCCTATTGCTGTCTACTCAATACTAGCATGCAATTCTCATAAAGCTGTAACACATATAGCAGGCACATAAGGCATCCTCCTAGATCCTTAGTCCTATACTAGCATGTTGTTCCACTGAAACTGGAACAATTAATCATGATAATAAAACTTGTATTGGTAATTTGGGAGTACTTACTTGAGCTCGGCTGATCGCATGCACCACACCCTTATCTCGTTTGAAAATTCTTTTCTTTCTAAGTGCTTTTCAAAATTTCATTCGAAAACATTTTTCTTTTGAAAATCTTTTTATCTTTCCCTTAGTTTGAGTTCAGATGCACCCGGAGGTGTATCCGAATCCCTCAAACCAAGGCTCTAATACCAACTTGAAACAACCCAAAAATTTCAATTTTTATCATAACAAAAACATGAAACCAAGTATCACATAACAACATCATACGTCGCGTGTTTCAAAAACCATGATAAAATGCTGAGAGAAAGAAAACTGTATCAGAACTGTATCCAAACAAATCAACTAACGAAATCAACTCCCAGGACAAAAACTGAAGTTGTGGTGTGTGCGATGCCATCATCCCGAGTTCTTCCCTTTGCTTGCGGAAGTACCTGAAACCAAAACTAAAACTGTAAGCACGAAGCTTAGTGAGCTCCCCCAAACTACCACATACCATACAATACATATAAAGCACATACTGGGCCTTGACCACTGCATCAGACCGAAGTCTGGAACTAGCTGCATCGGACCGAAGTCCGGAACTGACTGGGACCTTGTCCCCTGCATCGGACCGGAGTCCGGAACTAACTGCATCGGACCGAAGTCCGGAACTGACTGCATTGGACCGAAGTCCGGAACTAGCTGCATCAGACCGAAGTCCGGAACTGACTGGGACCTTGTCCCCTGCATCGGACCGAAGTCCGGAACTGGTTGATCATGGCATAGCATAACACATATCAACTAATATAAACACATATACTTCATACTGCATCGGAACAGAGTCCGGAACACATAACACAAACATGCTTGAATCACAAAGACATCAAGCACTCTAACTACTGCATCAGACTAAAGCTCGGAACTACTGCTAACTAAACGGGCCGACATTGTGGCCGTAGACCCGTTCCTACTAAAAGGAAACTCACCTCGTGAACTGGCTGCTGTGTGAATGGCTCAGGAAGCTAACTGCTGCTGCTCCGGTATCTCCCCGGCTACAAGTCCATAAACACACTCAATCAAATGCTAAACACTGCACTGGGTAAAATGATTCTTTTACCCTTGGTCAAAGTCAACTCTCTCGGTCAAAGTCAACCCACAGTTGACCTGACTCGCCGAGTTGGGCCGCCAACTCGCCGAGTCTCTAGTCTCACTTCTCAACCCTACTTGTGGCTACTCGTCGAGTATGGCATCGACTCGACGAGTACCCTCTCGATCCAAGAACTCAGACAATCTTCATCCGACTCGCCGAGTCATATCAACAACTCGACGAGTTGTTCTTGAGCTAAGAAGATTGCCTTGGACTCGTGGAGTTGTATGAACAACTCGTCGAGTCCCTCCATTACTGAGTCTGCCCTCCAACTCACTGAGTCCACTCTACTACTCACAGGCTTCCACTCGACATCACTCAAAAAGGGGAAAAACGGGACTCGCGACTTGACTTGCCGAGTCGCTCTTCCGACTCGCCGAGTCACATCCATGCAGCTACTTTAAACTCGATTCTGCTTGAATCCAGTGTCTGAAACTTATAGATCTGGGCTTCCTTAACTCGATTAGCACGTAAAGATTCTATCTTTACATGCCCATAGGCGACCAAGAAGATAATAAGGCTCAAAAAGCATAATAAAGGCTAGATCTAGGGTTCTTATGCAAGGCATCTTCAAAAAAGCAATAGATCCGGGCTCTACAACTCCTAAATAAACAGATCTAGGGATATCTCGACTTATTAAGGCATCCATATAACTATAGGGCTTGGAAAATGCATCAAACTAGCCCTAGAAGAGTTCTAATGGAGGTCTAAAGCATAAAATAGAAGGAGTCCGAGAAAAACCTCAATGAACTCTGCTTTTGCCCTTGGATCTTTGCTCTACACCTCTTCTCTTTGCTCCTTTCTTCTTCTTCTTCTTCAAGCCTTCAAAATCCACACACAAAAGCACTTAAAACAATAAGGGATGGATTAGGGTTTTCTCACAGCTCTCTGAGGGTGAAGGAGGCAAGTTTGGGGCACATAGCATTGCTTAAATAGTGAGCAAACTGGGGATTTAGGGTTTCTTCCAGGCAGGCAGACTCGCCGAGTCCCGAATATGGACTCGCCGAGTCGCCGACTAACACGTGCACAAAAACTCGACCCTACTCGACGAGTCAGGCCATAGACTCGCCGAGTCCCTCAATGAAACTTTTAAATAAATGCCACATGAACAACATACCAGAGATGGGGCGTTACATAACTGGGATGAACATTTACCTTTAGTGGCATTTTTCTAGGGTAATAGTTTCCACTCAAGCATCAAGATGGCACCTTATCACGCTTTGTGTGGGGAAAAGTGTTGAATGTCATCATGTTGGCTGGAAGCTAAGTAAAAGCAGTTTATGGGAGTTGAAATAGTCCATTGGACTGCTGAGAAGTTTAAAGTGATTAGGGAAAGGATGTTAGATGCTCAAGATCGACAAAAGAGCTATGCTAACAAGAAAAGACGACCGATGACCTTCGAAGTTAGGGATTCGGTTTTGCTTAAAGTCTCACCGTGGAAGGGACTTATAAGATTCGGGAAATGAGGAAAGTTGAGTCCAAGGTTTATTGGACCATTTACAAGTTCTACAGAGGATCGGGAATCAAGCTTACAAGCTAGAATTACCGGAAGAACTAGAGGGTATTAAAAATACCTTTCATGTGTGGTATTTGAGGTAGATCACGGCAGGTGTGCCCGACATAATTCCCATTTTTGAATTAAGGTTGGATGAGAGCAAGAGGTTAATTGGAGAACCTGAGGCAATCGTTAAACGTAAGCCTAAGAAGTTGTAACGTAAGATAGTCGATTTAGTGCTTGTGCGTTGGAAACATATAAATGGGCCAAATCCCACCTGGGAAACGGAGAGTGACATGGTGAGTCGCTACCCGTAGTTGTTTGTTGTTGTGTGATTCCGGGGACGGAATCATCCTAAGGGGGAGAGAGTTGTAACGCCCGTGTTTCTAGGCTAGACTTTAATATTGACATAATGGTCTAGGTTAACCTTTGTAACTCATTTAGAAGAAATGAAACTGAATTATGTGAATTTTATGTGAATTATGTGTTTTATGCTTAATTATTAGGATTTAATTCATTAAGAATAAAAATGAGCGTCAAAAAATTAAATTTTAGATAAAGCCAATATCTATTAAGAAACTTGTAGTGGGCGTGATAAGGATTACGGATATATAAAGAATGCCGAAAACCGAGTTATAACGAAGAAGTTATGACCTGTCGAAGTTTCACGATAAACAGGAACGACGCCAAATGTCGTAAAAAGTGAGTTTTTGATAAACCACTTTTTAGCCTTAGTAATCTAAATGAAACTCGTACTGCTCGTTAAACCGAGAGTATGTATAAAAAGAACGCCCAAAACTGACTTCGTATGAGGAAGTTATGATTTTTCGAAGTTTCAGCTTAGCAGTAGATAGCTAAAAACTCGAATTTTAGATCGAGTGATTTTTAGCCGACACGACCTAAATGAGAATCGAAGGTCTCGTCATTAGTAGCACAACGGTAAAAAGTCTGACGAAAACGGACATCGGATGAAGAAGTTATGAATTTTTAACGGATTTCCTGTCCCGGTCTGTTAAAAATAATAATATAAAAATTAAAGTCAAAATTAGCCGACAAAGTCTAAACGAAATTTGTAGAGCGTAATTTTAGAATTTTTGGCGCGAAAAACGAGAAAAATCCCCAAAACCGAGGAATTTCGCACACGTGGACTTCGGCCACGTGTCTTCGCTTCGCATCCGACGCGTGTCTGGAAATCTGCTGAGTCACGAAGCCACCTGGCGAGCTGTGTCATGTCCTTCCGAGTCCAAGCTGCGGTCCAATCCGCTAACTACACGTATAAGCTTCGGTGGCGAGCCTCGCATCCGACGCGTGTGTAGTGACTCATCCGTCCGAGCCTCGCAGTGAGCCACGAACCCCCTCATCGGACCCGGACTTCGGTCCAATCAGAACATGCCAGCGAGGGCCTCGCATGTGCAACCCACGTGAGCTACTCTTCGTATCTGCGACGCATGGCTCCTTCTCAACCGTCAGATCAGGAGCTTCGGCCCCTATAAATAGGAGGGTGCGAGACCTCCCGGGTATACTTTGAAAATTTGTCATTTTTAGCCCTGTTTTCAATATTTCTTTCATTTCAGCTTCCCTCGAAGCCCCGATATCGATTATAACCCCCGGAATACGCCACGAAGTGCCCGAGAAGCCCGGAAAAATTTATATTTTCGGTTTCGAAGCCCGACCTTCGCAGAGCCCGTTTTCTCAATAAAACTCTCGGTTTTATTAGAAACGATCGTTTTAGGAAACAAATTGCTACCCGGTTTTCATTAAATCAAGTGAGTGTGTAGTTACTTTCACCTTACACATAGATATGAAGTATTTTACATAAAATACATGTTGTGTGAATATATATTGTTTGTTTATTTGAGATGGGTGTTGAAGGAATGATTTATACATGTTTTTAAATAATTTAAACTGTATATGTATTTTTATCTACAAAAAATGTTGGGTAAAACATGGGTAGATGAAAAAGTAGGTATGATGAAAGGTTATTTGGATAAAGGAGATGATCAGTAATATTGATCATGTGTTGAGGGTGAGTGGTGAAATTGAGAGAATCACTTACCCAAAATGTTGGCCCTCGTCATTCAGCAGAGTATGGATGACAACCCTGGACTATTCTAGACAATTTGTGGAACACTAGCAGGCCCGCGACCTGTAGGTGTAATGAACTATATGTTCATTTAATGTACTCAAAAAACTCATTGACATGTATTTCAAGGGGGGAATACCTGTGAATAATATTGTCAATTAATAAGAGCTATGGACTTAGCACATGTTGAATAAACCTTGGCATCTATGGACTTAGTGTCTGTTGTATAAACCCTGGTGACGATGTGACTTCATGCCTATTCCTTAGGATGAATCCTTAGGAAGGAGTGAGAGTTGATTCTTAGGTTAAACCCTTAAGAACTAAATAAGATAATGGGGTTGGGGAAATTTGGTTGACTGATTGATGTTTAAACATAATAAATTTATGTATTGTGGGTTGAAAACCCTATATGCTCACCAGGCTTCTTAGACTGACCCACTCCACTATTTATATTACAGGTAGAGGACCCCGAGCATAGTTGGATGATGATGATGAGTGATTTTGGATTATAGGCCAGTAGTTATAAATAACTGTTGTAAGGCTTGTAATGTCTTGTTTATGATTTTGATCTGTATCGAAACATGACATCCTTAGGTTTTGATATAAAAGGAAATGATATATTTCTTAAAGAAATGTTTTGACAAACTTTTATCATATTTCGTTTTGGGGACCAATTCTGCAACATCTTTTATAAAGATTTCTCTGATTTGGTTTTAAAAAGTATAAATTAAATTGGTCTTTTCTGGCCGAGAAATTGGGGGATGTCACAAGTTATAGTTCTGAAAAGGTGAAGGAGGAACCAAAGATGGGTTTAAGGTCTGAAGAATCTAAGAAGGAAACAAAGATTGGTAGTGACTCAGGTTTTGACTGCCATTATTGTGGAGGCAAGAACCACTTGTCAAATACTGCATGTTGAAGAAGAAATCTGAAAAGGTTGATGAAGACGATGAGGAAGCGAACCTCCTGAGACGATTGGAGGAGATCAAGAAAAAGAAATCAGCAGCTAACAATAACACCATGAATGCTTTGATTGTACAGGATACAAGTGATAATGATGAATTTGGTGGAGTGCAGGTGTGGTCCACAGATTCAGAGGACGAAGAAGTGAGAAAGCCGACTCATGGCAAGGCTCTGTTGGTGAAAGAAGAAAATGTTGAGGGAAGATGTTTGATGGTGACGGAAGGTGTATCACAGATGGTGGAATGGATGACGAGAAGGAGCAAGAAGACAGGTGTTTCGCTGCAAAACCTGTCAGTGCACAGATCAACGAATGTGATGAGTTGATCAAGAAGGTACAAAATATTATCACTTCTCTGAAAATTCCTACTACTAACTATGAAAAGGAACCAAATATCTTAAAATCTAAATTTTCTAGTTTAAGTAGTAGTCTTACCCAAACTCGTGCCACAAACTCTAACCTGACTGATCAAATTAGCAGGATATCGTCGAAGAGTGAGGAGAGGAGAATCTGGATTGAGCAGAAGGAGAAGGAATTAATTAGGTATAACGATGAGTCAATCTATTTACAATGAGACAATATTAAGCTTTTAAAACAACGAAACGTTTTTTGTTTGATTGCGAAAAGATTATATTTTAATATCACTCAGTTACATCTCGATTGTGAAATAGGAAAGAAGATACATCACATGATTTTACCCTTCCTTCAGTTAAAGGAGGATGAAGTTGATGCCGAAGCTTACAACTGTGAAAATGTTGTATCTTCTAACGAAATCTCTCCTGCCTACAAAATTGGTCTTGACAAAATAGAGTCCTACATAAAGTCAAAAGACCATAAGGACATGCTCAAAAATCTGTTGGATGAAAACGACAGACTAAAACTGAGAACCGAAACTGTACAGAAATTTGATTCATTAAATGCCAAGTTAAGTTCAAGAAATAAAATTGATGTTGAAAATGCATCTGAACTTGATGAGGATGATGACATGAGTGAAATATTTGTAGAGGACGTGGTGGACTGTTCTGAATTTCTCAAGAGCGAACCCGAAACTAGTAAAAATCTAATTTCTGAAAACTCCATTGAGTTCGCTCGCTCATCGACAGACAAGACCAAAATACTCAAGGAAAAAGTTGTTGTATATCAAAAGGTTAAAACCACTCCAAATCAAGTTTACACAACTCAAGGAATCACACCACAACAAACAGCCGAACTGACAACATTGGTAGAAGAAGACAATGCTAATGGATGTGATGAATTTTTCTGGTCAGCACCTATAGATAACGTTGATGAAACAAAAGGTCTATCTCAAAAAACCTCATGGAGAGTGAAGGGTAGGTATGTGGCAGAGCCACTTAATGAACCTACAACATATGATGTACCAAGCACAAGCGGCACCAAAACATCTTCGGGCGAACCAGTGACAGCGTCCAGTGAGACGTGTTCATCAAAGTGTGAAAGCCATGCTCAGGTACCGAAGAAAAAGGCCAATATTCATAAAAATCCAAAACAGGTGGCAGAACGAAAACACCAACGTAACTTGAGATACAAGAAGAATCTCTCAGAAAGAAAACAGTTTTGGCGATCCCATAATCCTCATTACGTAAGGTATGAAAAGACAAATCAGTCATGAGGAGAACCAAGAGCCAACCGAAAGGAAGGTTTCGGTCCTCAACATGTAAGCAACTGAAAGGAAGGTTTCGGTCCTCGACATGTAAGCAACCGAAAGGAAGGTCTTAGTCCTCGACATGTAAGCAACCGAAAGGAAGGTTTCGGTCCTCGACATGTAAGCAACCGAAAGGAAAGTTTCGGTCCTCAACATGTAAGCAACCAAAAGAAAGGTTTCGGTCCTCAACATAATAGCAGCCAAAAGGATGGGTTCAGTCCCAGGTTCAATCAGAAGAACCGAAGGGAAGAATGTTTTCATTATCAACCAAGGAAGAGCAATAATCAACGATCTAATATAGCTTCTAAACATTATTCTTCTCATTCTTATTCTAATTCTTATTCTTCTAAAGATTCAAAGAGGAAGAGGAAATCTCTTTCCAGAAGACGATAGATGCCCGAAAGAGACCCAAAAGCATGCAGACGTCAAAACTACAAATCCTACGTCTAAATCAAAAAAGTCTAAGTCAAACAAAATCAAAGTTTTTACAATAAAAAGAAAAGATGAAACAACTCTAATAAAAAGAACTTATTTGGTTGATTTTTCTCTTACTATTCCCTGTCCTGTAAAAGGCTCACAAGGACCCAAGAAACTTTGGGTTCCTAAATCTACTTGATATTTTGCAGGTTATACGTGACGAGTAGTTTGACGAAGAATGGTCCATTGATAGTGGCTGCTCGTGTTACATGATAGGAAGAAGAGAAGAACTAAGGGATTTTTGGTCTCTCAGGGATGGTGGAACGGTGAAATATGGCAATAATTCGTTTGGCACTATCAAAGGCTATGGAATGATTACAAATGGCGATTTCTCAATCAGAAAGGTAGCATACATTGAAGGGTTGCAGCACAACCTCATCAGTGTCTCACAGCTGGTAGTTGGGACCGGATTGAAGGTCTCCTTTGATGACGAAGGCTTAGAGATTGTCGAAAAGAAGTCAAATAATATACTACTGAAGTCGAAGCGAAAGGGGGAAATGTACCCTTTAAATCTCAATCTAATTCGAGGGAAACCAGTTGTTTGCTTGCTAACAAAGGCACACTCAGATGAAAGATGGTTATGGCATCGACGGCTCTCTTATCTTAATTTCAAAGGTATCAACAAGCTGGTACTTGGAGATCACATTCGAGGTCTTCCAGTTCTCAAATTTGACAAAGAACATCTATGTGCAGCTTTTGAAATAGGAAAGCAAATTCGACAAAGTCATTGTTCTATTATCAACACAAAGGTGATAGAACCATTAGAGCTGCTACATATCGATCTATGTGGTCCTTCCTCTATTGAAAGAATTGGTGGAAACAAGTACATTCTTGTCATCGTAGACGACTTCTCTCGCTTCACATGGGTATTTTTCTTGAAGCAAAAAATCAGAGGCAACTCCCAAGCTCAAACTCTTCATAAAGCAAGTAAAGGTTCAACTATGAAAAGTGGTTCGTAACGTGAGAAGCGACAATGGCTTGGAATTTAAAAACAAGAAGGGAATGACTCACAATTTCTCTGCTCCATATACTCCACAGCAGAATGGAATCATCAAAAGGCGAAATCGTTCTCTGTACGAAGCGGCTCGAACTATGCTGAGCTTCGCTTCCTTGCCTTTATATTTTTGGGTTGATGCTATTGTTGTTGCTTGCTATACTCAGAATAGATCGTATCTAAAAAAGCGATTCTCAATCACTCCTTACGAGATCTTGAACAACCGTACGCCAAATTTGAAGTCATTTCACGTGTGCGCTTCAAGACGCTTCATTTTCAACTTAAAGGAGAATAGAAACAAGTTTTATACTAAGGCTGATGAAGGGATTTTGCTGGGCTACTCCTTGAACTCTAAAGCGTATAGAGTTCTGAATCAACGCTCAAAGAAGATTGAAGAGACATACTATGTCACTTTTGATGATAGTTATATCAAGAAGTTGAAGACAACTGAAGGTGCAATGCAGGATGTCTTTCCAAAGTCTAGTCAAGTCACTGTGCCTATTTCAAATCTTTTCGAGCAATATATGCTTCTCTTTGATGAACCAGAAAAAGCTATTGATTCTGAATCTAAGGCTAAAGATAACAGAGTCGACAATTTGAAGCAAATTATTGATGATGCTGCACAGAAGATGGCAGCTAAACAACCAAAGGCAACTGAAAGGCCTGACTCAAGCGAACCTTCTGGTGACTGTTCTTCTATCCAGGGGGAGGGTTCGTCTCTACCAAATGATCAGGGTTCATCTTTTCAGGGGGAGAATTCATCGTCGTAATCATCAAGTTCAACCGAAAGTCCAAACGAAGGGGAACGTTCTGATCCAGAAATTGAACTCGTGTCATCATTCGAGGGGGGGAATACGAATGTCAATGATGATGATACACAATCAGAACTGGAAGAAGAAATCAATGCAGAACTGGATCCCTCTTGTGATCCAAATTACCCTCCTCTCATTAAATGGACCAAAGACCATCGTCAAAGTCAAATCACTAGGGAATCTTCTGAAAAGGTATTAAATCGATCACAGCTGAAAACGAAACAAGCTACACTATCCTCTCAAGTAGAATTTTGCATGCTCAACTCCTTCGTCTCCAAAGTTCAACTGAAGATGGTGAATTCAAATCTTGATCATTCTAATTGGGTTCAAGCCATGCAAGATGAGCTGAACGAGTTTGAAAGAAACAAAGTGTGGTGTCTAATTCCAAATCCAAAGGATGCTTCGATTGTCGGTCTCAAATGGGTATTCAGAAATAAGATGGACAAGGAAGGGAATATGATTCGCAACAAGGCCCGGTTGGTGGTGAAAGGATACTGTCAAGAGGAAGATATAGATTATGAAGAGACCTTTGCTCCAGTTGCAAGATTAGAGTCGGTTCGAATCTTTCTTTATTATGTTGCACACAAGAACTTTGAGGTCTATCAAATGGACGTAAAGTGTGCTTTCTCAACGGAGAACTTGAAGAAACTGTTTACGTTGAGCAACTGCCAGGCTTCGAGAACGAGAAGCATCTAGATCACTGCTACATTCTGGACAAAGCAGTATATGGCCTGAAGCAGGCTCCTTGAGCATGGTATGAAACCGTAACTCGATTCTTAAAACTGTCCAAATTTAAACAAGGTTCGGTTAACCCAACCTTCTTTCGTAAGAGAGAGGGTTACCACCTTATGATAGTCCAAATTTATGTTGATGAAATCATCTTCGGCTCCACGAATCCCAACCTAACAACTGAATTCAGGAAGTTGATGGAAACTAAATTTGAGATGAGCTCAATGGGTCCAATTAACTTTTTTCTCGGCTTAAATATTAGACAGGGACCCGATGGCATTTTTGTCAATCAGGAGGCATATACAAAGACATTACTTTCCAAGTTTAGGATGTTAGGCGACTCCAAATTGAAAGTCCCTATGGCTTTTGGAACTAAGCTTACACCATCTTTGGAAAAGCCAGCTGCTGACATGACGCTTTATCGTCAGATGATTGGGTCACTGATGTATCTCACAGCCAGCAGGCCAGACATCATGTTCTCAGTCTTCTATTATGCCTGATTGCAAGCTAACCCATGCGAACCTCACATGCTAGCAGTGAAAAACATCTTTCGTTGTCTGAAGCGAACTTCCTCTCTCGGTCTATGGTATCCAGCCAACTCAGGTTTCATTGTCCAAGCGTTCTCAGATGCCGACTTAGGGGGTTGTGGATTGGATTGTAAAAGCACTACTGGAGGATGCCAATTTCTTGATGGTAAATTGGTTAGCTGGCAATCAAAGAAACAAACCTATTTCTCTCTCTCTCTCCACGGCTGAAGCTGAATATATAGCCGCCACCTCATGCACATCTCAGGATGTTTGGATACATAGTCAGCTTAGGAACTATGGGTTGAACATGAAGAAAATCCCACTATATTGCGACTATGAAAGTGCAATTAGGATTTGTCATAACCCAGTGCAACACTCGAAGACAAAGCACATAGCACTGCGGTATCACTTCATCAAAGATCATGTGGAATATGGTAACGTAGAAATTTATTTCGTTAGGACCACTAATCAATTAGCAGATATACTCACTAAGGCTTTACCTGAAGCAAGTTTCAATAAGATCTTACAAGGCCTAGGAATGATGGAAGCAGAATCAGTACCAAAATCGTCTTCACTTCATTAAAGGTAAGAAGCGAAATAAAGCAAATGCTTGGTCTATTTCGGGTTCGGTTCACCCGGGAACCGAAATGAACCGAACGCTCGGTCTATTCGGGTTCGGTCCTTCTGAACTCGTTCGCTTCTTTTTAATTAAAAGGAAATTTAACTGTATTCTTTTGTATACTCTTTTTCACACTTATTTTTAGGTTTTTCTTTTCAAATTTTTCTTTATGTATATAAAATCCAAAAATAATTTTCTATTTGTTTTTATTTTTCTTTCGAAATTTTTCAAAAAACACAAAAATATTTTTCATCTTATTTCAATTTTTTTTCACACTTATTTTTCATTTTATTTCATAAATACTCTCAATGTTGGAGCTGCAAAACGTATAAATTTTTTTCATAAGACTAGTTTAGTGTCCCTTGATGCATGCTGCTGCATGTTGACCAAAGCCTCAAATGATTTGAAGTGAAGCCTTAAAAATGTGATGGATACAAATCATGTTTTCCAAATTAGGTTGTTGCGTTCACTCTAATCGAGAGCTACCTTACTCTTCTCATATTGAGTTTAGACTTTTCTGCTAGGACCTACTCTTATAGCAGAGGTACATTCGCTTCTTAAACCACCTCCATCATTTTTCTCCATTACACTTCATCTCATTCATGGAATCCTTGAGACTATCAGCACTTAATGGGAAATCGGCATAAGATGTCTACATGGCACAACCTAAGGGATTCATTGATCCAAAATATCCTAATAGAGTGTACAAGGTTGAGAGGCCCATTTATGGACTCAAATAAGCATCACGTACCTGGAATATTTGCTTTCATGAAAAGGTCAAAGAGTTTGGATTTTCTAGAAGCGAGGATGAGTCTTTAGTATATGTCAAATCCAGTTGGAGTAATGTGGTCTTCCTAATGTTGTATGTTGATGACATACTCCATATAGGAAATGATATTCCAACCTTCAAAAGTATCAAAACTTTTCTTGGAAAATGTTTCGTTATGGTGGATCTAGTAGAAGCAGCTTATATTGGGCATTGGGATCTATAGAGATAGATCTAAATGTTTAATCGGACTAAGCCATAGTACATACTTAAATAAGGTTTTGAAAAGGTTCAAAATGCAAGATTCTAGGAATGGGTACCTACCCATGCAACTTGGCATAAGATTGAGTAAAGATCAATCACCCATAACTAAACAAGAACTAGAAAGAATGACTCGATTCCCATATGTTTCTGATATAGGATCAATCATATAAGCCATGATATGTACTAGACCTTATATCTCATATTGTCTTAAAATGATGATTCAATATCAAGAGAATCTTGGCGATAGTTATATGATAGTTATAAAGAAAATCCTCAAGTACCAGAAAAGAACTAAGGATATGTTTTCGGTATATGGTGGAAAAGAAGAATTGAGAGTTATAAGTTACACTGATGCAAGTTTCCAAACTAATAAAGACAGCTCATTCTCATAATCAGGATGGGTGTTCTTGCTTAATAGATGGAATGTTATGTGGAAAAGTTTTGAATAGAAGATAGTAGCAGATTCGACATGTGAGTCTAAGTACATCACATCAAGTGTAGCTGCAAAGGAGGATACATGGTTAAATAACTTCATCGGTGATCATGGACTAGTACTAAGAATCAAAGAACCACTTGTGATAATGATGGTGTGATGGCCTTAACTAAAGAACCCAAGGACCGTGGTAATTTGAGACACATTCATAGGAAGTATCATTATGTTCAACATCGTGTAAAGAATGGCGACATCACTGTGAGTCGGGTATCATCCAAGGAGAAATATGTTGATCCATTCATAAAGCTACAACCAAGAGAGAAACATGATGGTTGTGATAGGACCATTGGCATAAGACTAAAAGGTGATTTGATGTAATAGTTTAGTTGTTACTTTGAGTTATTTTGAAATGTTTTTATAGTATGAATTGTAACAATTTTTTATGAGTATTTCAAAGTTTCATAATAAAGAGTATTAGTTTGCTATCAAAATCTTGTTAAATCAATTACTATGTTGCACTTTTGCATGTTTTGAATCAACTTCAAGAATATTTAATTATGTTCAAAACTCCACAGTTTTCACATTCTCGAGAGTGAATGTTGGTATTAAAGACTATCATGGATATTGGTTGATTGACCAAAGTGTTTTGGTCATAGAAATATATATCGCACTAATATTATATGAGTACTTGAAAATTGATATTTTAAATATTGGAACAATCTACACTTAGAGTTTACTTCATGGATCTAGTCAAAAGTATTGTTTTAGCTACAATATCTCCTATTCTTTAAATTAAGATACATATGGTGTTTTTTTTTTGCAAAATTTATTGTGTGTTGATGTGCTTCAACGCTATCATAATTGGTAATCATAAACGGTATTTCCAAGTATGATTAGATGAGTAAGAAAAAACTATGAAGTCAAAGTTTATTTATTCATTCTCGTAACTATTAAGCAATATATATAGGCCCATCGATGGTTTGGTGCTGACATCTAAAGTTCATGGTCGAGCCCTGCCTAAATTGATGTGTTCGATTTGGTAATTAGATGTAATGTCAAAAATCGTTAATCGGGAAATAGAATGATGATCATTGATATTGATTCATGTTTATATATAGGTCTAGAAAAAAGGAATAAGTTGATCACTTATATAAGGACCGAATTCTAATTAGATTTTTGTAGTTGTAAGAGATGACTACTCTCTGTTGATTGTTAGCAAAACTTTTGAATGCAAAAAGTTGATGACATGTACAGTTGAGAGACTCTTGGAAATAGTGTCCAAGGTCATTAATGGTTTTGGTAATATTTCTAATAATAGCAAGGTCCTTTTGGGTTGGCCTCATGACCCAAATAACATAAGGAAAAATAGATTACTAATATGTTAATTTATTAAGGAATTAATAAATTAATTATAAATTATTCTGATAAATTAACTAAAACGGTTTAATAAATTAAAGAGGTTGAATCTTAATTAATCATATGGATTAATTGGAATATTCTAGAAGCTCCTAGAAGACCAATATGGGACAATTTTAGATCCCTTGGATAGGGATAAGGTTGATTAGAATCAAATAAGGATAAACCCTCGAGTTTGTATCCAGTTGAGATTCTAACAGCTACCTATAAATCGATTGTTAGGGTAAACCCTAGAGCCAGTTATTCTTCCACCAAAAATCATATGTATTCTATCTCGCTCTCTCTCTCTCTCTCTCTATATATATATATATATATATATATATATATATATATAGATATATATATATATATATATATAGAGAGAGAGAGACAAAAATCAAACCCTCTCTCTTAGGGTTTGGTGATTTTGTATAAACCCTAACTTACTTGGTTTGAATGCTTTTGCAATTTGATGTGGTGGATTTGATTCCATTAGAAAGCTGCTCTTTTGGATCCTTCATCTTTGCAACAACTTAGCAAGTAAGAGATCACAAGGAATTGAATATGAGGTTGGTAATCTTTACGTTTTTCGTTTTTTAAAGTATGTTGTTATAATAGTAAAACATAGATTCTAGGTTGCATGTGCACTTAGGTATATCAGGTTTTGAGTTTTTGGTTACCTTTAGATAGTGTACTTGATGCTATAAATCCCCATATATATATATATATATATATATATATATATATATATATATATATATATATATATATATCATCAATAATTTACAACTTTCCAAAGCATCACATATGCTCTTGTTGTTGAAAATGAAGTTGAATCTACTTTATAACCTATAACATTTGAAGAAGCCATAAAATGTAAAAAGCCAATGGAGTGGATGGTTTCCATGCACTATAAGATGGAATATGTACTAGAAAAAATGGTATGTAGGATCCCGTTTCAAATTCGAAAGGTAAGAAGGAAACTAAATGCAAATGAGTTTGTAAATTAAAGGAAGTCATTCATCCAGGTGAAAAACCTAGATTGTAACGTCCCAAAATTCAAGGACAAAATTTTCATTTTTGTTTAAGTTATTGCATAAAATCAATCAACATAAAAACTTTCATAATAATATCTCATGTCAAAACCAAAGTGTCAATAATCAAAACATAGTATCATAAAACCATATCAGAGTGTAATCCCAAGGATCCCATGTGCGGAAAACATAGTGTGATAAACTGCGACAAAACCGGCTCCTCTCCTTTGAAACAAAGTACCTGAAACACATAACACGGTAAGGACACATGCTTAGTGAGCTCCCCAAAATACGACACACATATAATTAGCCACTCGAGGCTAAAACTTTATGAGACCTTCCGGTCAATGTGTCTCTGTGGGACCTTTTGGTCCCACAACTCTGGTAGACCTTCCGGTCCTACTCTGTTGCCCTTCCGGTCCATACTTTGATGGCCTTTCGTTCCATACTCTGATGACCTTCCGGTCCAAACCCTATTGATCTTCTGGTCCACACCCTGCAAGCTCAGAGCATAGCTTATACTTATCACATAGATAAGAACATATATCACATAAACAAAATGCATAATATCACATAGACAAAATGCATAATATCATATAAACAAATTTCATAATATCGCATAACTCATGTAAGCATGTTGGGCTGTAAATTGTTTTTATTTATGTTGCGTCTTTTGGGCTCGTTAGATTAGCCTTTTATTCTCCGGTTTGGGCCTGTCCAACCGAGAGCCTTTTATGTATAGTATTTAAGTTAATGCTTGCATGCATATTAGGTTAAGATTTATAAGATTCTAGAGATCATCGATATAGCGATTTATCAAGAGAACAATATTTTCCAGTAATCATTCTTGTAATCTTCCAATCCTTTACAGTTGATGTTCTTAATCGAGCTCTTCTAAGGATTTTATTTAATCATTCGACACGTTTGATTCAAGCTGTTTGTTCTTATTATTGCGTTCTGCCTTGTTATTAATATTGTGTTCTTGCTGTTTAATATTCTTATACTTGTTCAAGATCTAATCGATCTTCATAGATTAAAAGTTTGTTTTAATCTTATCAATTGGTACCAGAGCGGGAGGCTGTGTAATCGATACACATCTTTTCTGTGAAAAAGATTTCCATTAGGGTTTTCCGCAATCATCGATATTTATTGAGCCGTCATCTTAATTGACGTATCTTAGTATTTATTGTTTTGCCCTAATCTGCTTTATTACAAGTCTGATCTTTGAACAGGTTATTACGATCATTATGGACGCAACGCAATCAAACCCTATTAATATTTCCAACAGCATCGGTTCGACGACAAAGATTCCAATCTTGTATACCCATGACTATGAAGTATGGGCACATCATTTTGAAAACTATGTGATTGGATCGGAAGATAATGGTTTTCTCATATGGGAAGCTATCATCAACGGACCGTTTTCTCATTCCGCGACATCCAGAGTTATTAAGACGCAAAAAGAGTACAACGATATGCTCAAGGACGTGACGAATATTGCGCAAGATGAAAAAGACAAATTCCAGTGCAATATTAAGGCACTAAGGTTGATCAGATTCGCCCTTCAGTCCGACACATTCAGACTGGTCAGCTCTTGCACTACGGCGAAGGAAGTGTGGGATAGGCTTCGCGAACTGTATTCCACAGACGAAGATCTTGAACATTCCATCCAAACCTTGCTTCTATCTGAATTTGGTGAATTCAGGCAAGGGGCCGAAGAAACTGTGACCCAGACGTTTGATCGCTTCAATCATCTTCTCAGCAAGATGATCAAACACGACATTGAAAGGAAGCTCATCAAACAAAAGGTTACTTTCTTGAACGGACTGCGATCTGAATGGAGAGCAGTTGTTTCCACAGTCAAAGCCCATGAACAGTTTAAATCATATTCTTTGGCGAAACTGGTGGGTATTCTAAAGTCCCAAGAGAAGATTGTGGTTCAAGAGAAGATTGTGGTTCAAGAGAAGAATGTTGTCTCCAGTCTTGGTTCGTTGGCCCTCCTATCTAAAAGTAAAGCTGTGGTGGAGGATGAAGAGCTCAACTTGGAAGAATATGACCTCACAACTGAGGATTATGCCATGATGGTATCCAATCCTAAGAGGTTCATAAAGAAGAGATTCCCCAACAACAAAAACAGAAACTGGCAGGGGAATTACAGCTCAGAAAAAGCAAACAATGAACCGAAAGCTGAGGAGCCCAAAAAGGAACCGAAAGCAGATGGCGATTCCGGAGTAAGCTGTTTCTATTGTGGTGGCAAGAACCACTACGCTAAGGACTGTGTTCTTAAGAAGATGGCTGAAAAGGATAATGGAAATGATGAGGAAGCTGTGCTGCAGAGGAGATTGGATGAGTTGAGAAAGAAGAAGTCTACCGCTAACCCTTCTATAAATGCTCTTATTGTGCAGGGTTCGGTCAATGACGATGAGTTCGGTAGCACCGAAGTTTGGTCTACTGACTCAGAAGACGAAGAAGTGAGGAAGCCTACTCATGGAAAGGCATATGTGGCTAAGGAGGAAAGCAGTGGTGGAAAATGCTTCATGGTGACTGAAGTGTCTCAAATGAGGGGATACAACACCGATGGAGGAGGCAATGGACCGAAGGTGCAGGAGGATATGTGCTTTACGGCCAAACCACTCAGCCAACAGTTCAATGAGCTCGATGAACTGATAAAGAAGGTACAATCTGTTTTTATTTCATCTAAAGTGCCAGCATCTTCATATGAGAAAGAACTAAAAAATGTGAATACAAGAATTTCTCATTTAGATAGTAGCTTAACTCAAACTCGAGTCACCAATTCTAACCTGACTGATCAATTAAGCAGGGTGGCGTCGAAGAGTGAGGAGCGGCGAATGTGGATTGAGTTAAAAGAGTCGGAATTAATTAAAGTTAAAGACGAAAACATTTATTTGCAGAGAGACAATTTGAAATTGTTAAAACAACGAAATGTTTTTTGTTTAATAGCTAAACGTTTATATTCCAATATTACTCAACTTCACTTGGATTGTGAGATAGGCCAAAAGATCCATCGCATGATTTTGCCCTTCCTAGAATTTAAGGAGGATGAAATCGACGCCGAAGCTTACAATTGTGAGAGTGTGATATCGTCTGATGATGTCAACCCAACTTATAAAATTGGACTGGACAAAATTGAGACCTTCATTAAGTCCAAAGACCACAAGGACATGCTCAAAAATCTTTTGGATGAAAACGACAGACTTAAACTGAGAACCGAAACCATACAAAAGTTTGACTCTCTTAACGCCAAAGTAAGCTCAGAAAATAAAATTGATGTTGAAAATGCATCTGAGCTTAACGAGGAAGAAAACATGAGTGAAATTTCTGTAGAGGATACGGTTGACTGCTCAGAATTTGTTAAAAGCGAAACTGAAAACCACAAAAATCTTATTTCTGAAAATTCTGTGGAATTCGCTAGATTGTCCCAACAAAAGTCCCCGAAATTAATAGAAAAAGCTGTCGTATATCAAAAGGTCAGGACCACTCCAAATCAGGTATACAAGGTCACTGGAGTAACCGAACATTAAACAGCTGAACTCACAGCTATTGTTAATGAAGACAATGTTGATGGCTGTGATGAGTATTTCTGGGAAGCTCCTATTGATAATGGAAACGAAACCGTAGGCCTGTCTGAAAGAACCTCCTGGATGAAGAAAGGGAGATACATACCTGAACCCTTGAACAAGCCTGATAATTTTAGTGAACCAAGCACAAGTGGTACAAAAAGTACTCCTCAAGAGGTTGATCGTTCAGCAAAAGAAGACATTCCTTCAACGCCAACTGCTCGAAGTGAAACTTCACCAGATACTCCTTCCACTTCCTCAGGGGAAACTGAATCTTCTTCGGATATTACCTCTGCTCCCTCGGCTCAAAGAAAAACTCCTCAAGTTCAAAAGGAACCAGCCAAGGTGACATCAAAAGCGAAAGCGAACGTTCATCATCAACCTAAACAGATGAGGGATAAAAAGATAGAGAGGAACCTAAGATACAGGAAAAACCTTTCTGACAGGAAACAATTCTGGCACTCCCAGAATGCATACTATTCACACAAGGACAAGAATCTGAAGTATGAAAATAATCCCGTAAGAAAGCCTGAAAATTCCAACAACCGAAAGCCAAGGTTCGGTTCGCAAGAAAACAACAACCGAAAGCCAAGGTTCGGTTCGCATGAAAATACCAACCGAAAGCAAAGGTTCGGTTCTGAAAAGGATTTCAACCGAAACCAAAGGTTTGGTTCCAAGAACAACTCCAACCGAACTTAGAGGTTCGGCTCTGAAGTCAGACGAGAACAAGACTCAAAGGTTAATCCCACCAACGATCAAAAGCAAAAGGGTCACCTAGAGTCATCAGCAAGGAAGACATCTCCATCCAAATCCAAATCCTCTCTTCCTAATTCTTCTCGTTCATCTCCATCTTGCTCTAACGCTAATTCCGTTGGTTCTCAAAAACCTCGTCCATCTGCTGAACAGAAGGGAAAGCAGAAGGTCGATGAATCCACACCTGAGTCCAAAGCGAACAAACCCAATCCTAACAAAATAAAAGTCTTCACCATTAAAAAGAAAGATGAAACAACTCTAATAAAACGAACATATCTTGTTGACATCTCTCTTACTATTCCTGTTCCAATGAAAAACTCACATGGACCCAAGAAACTTTGGGTTCCTAAATCTGCTTAATTTTTGCAGGTTATAAGTGACGAGCAGTTTGACGAAGAATGGTACATCGACAGTGGCTGCTCGCGTCACATGACTGGGAGGAAAGAGGAGCTTAGGGAATACAGATCTCTTGCAAATGGTGGCAATGTTAAGTTTGGAAATAATTCTTTCGGCACCATAAAGGGATATGGGATGATAACGAATGGTGATTTTACCATAAGAAAGGTGGCCTATGTGGAAGGACTTCAACACAACCTCATCAGTGTATCTCAGCTTGTTGGAGGTACAGGTCTCAAAGTTTCATTCGATGATGAAGGTTCTGAAATCATAGAGAAAAAGACAAAGAAAGTGATTCTGAAGTCAGAGCGAAAGGGTGAAATGTTTCCTCTGAACATGAAACCCATCAAAGGAAACCCAGCCATATGTCTGCTATCAAAAGCTCAATCCGACGAAAGCTGGTTGTGGCACCGAAGACTCTCTCATCTCAATTTCAAAGATATCAACCGACTTGTCACTGGAGGTCATGTTAGGGGTCTTCCATTGCTCAAGTTTGACAGAGAGCATTTGTGTGCCGCATGCGAAATGGGGAAGCAGAGTCGTCAAAGTCACCCATCCATAATTAACACAAAAGTTGTTGAACCACTCGAATTGCTTCATATCGATTTGTGTGGTCCTTCATCTATTGAAAGCATCGGTGGTAGCAAGTACATTCTTTTTATCGTTGATGACTTCTCTCGATTTACATGGGTGTTCTTTCTAAAGCTCAAATCTGAAGCGACTCAAAAGCTGAAAGTGTTTATCAAGCAAAATGAAGTCCAGCTCAAGAAGGTCGTTCGCAACATAAGGAGCGACAATGGTCTCGAATTCAAGAACAAAGAGTTTGAAGAATTTCTTGCAGAAAAGGGAATCAGTCATAATTTCTCAGCTCCCTACACACCACAACAGAACGGAATAGTCGAAAGTCGAAACAGATCGTTGTGTGAAGCTGCCCGAACTATGTTAAGTTTCGCTTCCTTACCTCTTTATTTTTGGGCTGACGCTATTTCTGTTGCTTGTTATACACAAAACAGGTCCTATCTCAACAAGCGATTCACGCTCACACCATATGAGATAATAAATAACAGAAAACCCAACGTGAAATTTTTCCACGTGTTTGGCTCAAGGTGTTTCATCTTTAACTCTAAAGAACACCGCAACAAGTTTGATGTCAAGGCTGACGAGGGAATCTTTCTGGGTTACTCACTCACTTCAAAGGCGTACAGGGTCCTAAACAAACGATCAAGAAGGATTGAAGAGACATACTATGTGACCTTCGACGATAGCTATGTCAAGAAGCTACAGGCCATAGATGACACTGCCAGGGAAATCTTTCCTCAAACTGGTCAAGTCACAGTCTCAATCGCCAATATGTACGAGAACTTTCTGGATCCCTTTGACGAGCCGGAAAAAGCTTCTCTCTCAGAAGCAGGGGCAGCCGACAACAAAATAGATAATATGCAGCAGATAGTCGAAGATGCTGCAAGAAGAATGCATGAAGGAGAATCGCCCACTGATGAATCTCCAACCAATAATGCATCAGTCGAGGGGGAGCCAAATACTCAAGTCGAGGGGGAGCCAAGCTCACAAGTCCAGGGGGAGCCAAGCTCTACTACCTCAACCGAAGGTCCTTCAACAACCGAAGGTACCTCTCCTACCGAAGATCCCTCTCCAAGCGAAGGTGCTTCAACGCCTGAAAATCCAGCACCACAAGAAACCCTTGAACCTCATGTTTCTCAAGACTCATCAATTGAGGGGGAGCATGATGATATGACGCTTGATTTCGATAGCCAATTTGAGCCAGAAGAGATGATCAACGCCGAACTAGATCCAACCTTCGATCCAAATTACCCTCCTCTTACCAAATGGACCAGAGATCATCCCATCTCTCAAATAGTTGGTGATGTATCTGAAAAGGTTCTGACACGATCTCAACTGAAGGCAAAACAGACATCCTTATTTTCAAAGGTTGAGTTTTGTATGTTTAACTCATTCGTATCAAAAGTTGAATCGAAGACAGTGAATACTGCCCTCGATCACTCTGATTGGGTTCAAGCAATGCAAGACGAACTGAACGAGTTTGAAAGGAACAAAGTCTGGCGTCTCATTCCAACGCCTCCAGATGCTTCAGTTGTTGGTCTTAAATGGGTTTTTAGAAATAAAATGGACAAGGAAGGTAATGTCATAAGGAACAAGGCTCGTCTGGTTGTCAAGGGATACTGTCAGGAGGAAGGAATAGATTACGAAGAGACGTTCGCTCCAGTAGCTAGGCTAGAATCTGTTAGAATATTTCTGGCTTATGCTGCTCACAAAAACTTTGAGGTTTTCCAAATGGACGTCAAATGTGCGTTTCTCAATGGAGAACTTGAAGAAACTGTGTATGTGGAGCAACCTCCTGGGTTCGTGAATGAAAAGCATCCAAATCATTGCTACATTCTGGATAAAGCTGTGTACGGCCTCAAACAAGCTCCGAGAGCCTGGTATGAAACGCTTACAAAATTTTTGAAGATGTCCAAATTCAAACAAGGTTCGGTTGACCCAACCTTCTTTCGCAAAAAGGAAGGTAACCACCTTATGATAGTTCAAATTTATGTCGATGACATCATCTTTGGCTCCACGAATCCCAGCTTAACAGCTGAATTCAGAAAGTTGATGGAGACTAAGTTTGAAATGAGCTCAATGGGTCCTATTAACTTTTTCCTTGGTTTAAACATAAGACAGGGACCCGAAGGCATCTTTATCAATCAGGAAGCTTACACGAAGACTCTCCTAGCGAAGTTTGGAATGATGGGAGACTCAAAAGTCAAAGTCCCAATGGCATTCGGCACCAAGCTGACCCCTTCACTAGATAAACCGGCTGTTGACATCACGCTCTATCGTCAAATGATAGGCTCATTAATGTATCTAACTGCTAGCAGGCCTGATATCATGTTTTCTGTGTGTTATTGTGCTCGATTTCAGGCTAACCCACGCGAACCTCACATGCTGGCAGTGAAGAACATCCTTCGCTATCTCAAGCGAACCGCCTCCTTAGGTCTATGGTATCCATCCAATTCAGGCTTCTTCGTTCAAGCCTATTCTGATGCTGACCTTGGAGGACGTGGACTCGACCGCAAAAGCACAACTGGTGGCTGTCAATTTCTTGATGGGAAGTTGGTCAGTTGGCAATCCAAGAAACAAACATGTGTGTCGCTGTCTACTGCTGAAGCGGAATACATTGCCGCTGCATCCTGCACATCACAAGTGATTTGGATCCAGAGTCAACTTCGAGACTATGGACTCAATATGAAGAAGATCCCACTATATTGTGACTCTGAAAGTGCAATTAGGATCTGTCATAACCCAGTGCAACACTCTAAAACCAAACACATAGCACTGAGGTATCACTTCATCAAAGATCATGTTGAAGATGGAAATGTCGAAGTTCACTTCGTAAGAACCACTGATCAACTGGCTGATGTCTTCACCAAAGCTCTTCCTGAAGCATCATTCAATAAAATTTTGCAAGGGCTAGGTATGATGGAATCAGAGTCAGTACCTCACACTACCTCTCAAACTCAACCGTAAGAAGCGAAATCAACCGAACGTTCGGGTTCGGTTCAATCATCTGACTTGCTCATCACCTCAAAGGTAGTCTTTCTATGTTGTATATTTCTTGTACCATTTTGGTTTTCTCTATATTTAAAGTATTAATTTTGTATCTAACTTTCTTAGTTTCTCAAAATTTTCCAAAACCGGAACCAACCGAAGGTTCGGGTTCGGTTATTCAACATTTTGTAGAACCGAAACCAACCGAAGGTTCGGGTTCGGTTTTTCAAAATTTTCCAGAACCGAAACCAACCGAAGGTTCAGGTTCGGTTTTTCAAAATTTTGTGGAACCGAAACCAAACGAAGGTTCGGGTTCGGTTTTTCAAAATTTTGTGGAACCGAAACCAACCAAAGGTTCGGGTTCGGCTTTTCAAAATTTTGTGGAACCGAAACCAACCAAAGGTTCGGGTTCGGTTATTCAACATTTTGTAGAACCGAAACCAACCGAAGGTTCGGGTTCGGTTTTTCAAAATTTTCCTGAACCGAAACCAACCGAACGCTCGGGTTCGGTTTTTCAATCTTTTTCCAAGTTTTTTATTATTATTATTTTTTTCTCTTTTATAATTTTTTTTAGATCTTATTTTCAATTTTTTTTATTATTTATTTTTATTATTTGTTTTTATATAAATTTCAAAAACTCCAAAAATATTTTCTTTCATTTTTCTTTTTGTGTTCGTTTGTTCATGAGGATATATTTGATAAATTACTTAAGTGTCCCTAGAAGCATGTTGTTGTATGTGTCCCAAGCCTCATAAGATTTTGAATAATTGCCTTCACGACCTGGTATACACAAACCTTGTCTTCCCAATAAGGCTAACTTATTTATTCTACTCGTGAGCTACCTCACACTCTTCTCACATGAGTTAAGAGTCTCCTGCTTGGTCCTTTCTTTCGCAACAGTGGTACTATGTCTTCTTTCACCATCCCCTTTACACTTCTCCATAACATTCGTTTCATCATTGTAACCCTTGAGACTCTCAGAAACTACCACTGAGGTTTATGGTTACACAACATCTGTGTTTATGATCTTAGTTTCGTACCACTACGAGCTGAGTGAAACCCAAAATTCAACACCAAAGAATTGACGGTGACAAATTAATTTGATCAAGTTTTCACCAATGAATTGACGAATGTACCTTCATGAAATCTCAATTTTCTTCTGATTCCAATGAAATTGTTACACACCATAACATTTCTTCCCATGGGATCCTGTTATAATTTTTTTTCTGAGATTTTATACTTATCCAAGTCACTTAAAAATCAACTCTAACCTACTTGTTCAACAGACTACACCGGTCTCACAAGTACTTTGTTCACATTCGTTCTTATATCAAGAATTGATTTGTTGAATCAAAGCGAAACCACCCTTAATTAGCCTTATTAAAAGAAGCCTTTCAACATTTATTAATAAATGTTTGATCGTAATTCAACGGGATTCCACACTAACACTTTGAGGTCTCTCTTGATCTTGAAGGAAGCGATTCGTGCCCGGGATCATCAGTTTCGTGTCATAATTGACATCACAGATTATCCCAAAAAGAGTTGCTTTATTTCCTTATCTTTTACACTCTTTGCACGAAAATCCTAGATTTTCAAAATTCCGTTACTAATTATTTTACAGGCTGGTTTATTACTGAGGGATTACTAATGAGGTTGTGGCCAAAAATTAGCCACGTGGGTCCTAAATTGAATACAGCTGGATAAAAAGGGGCAAAGACAAAAAGTTGCTGACGCGGCGGAAGTTCAAAGGATAGAAATTCAAACGACGGTAAAAAGGAGGGCGCGTGAATTTGAAGCGGCCGCGCTTTTTCTGACACTTTTGGACGCGTGTGCAGTATTGAAGCGTCATCCATCTGGCATTAATGGCGCGTGTGGAAATGGAAACGGTTCCTCTCTCTGAACCGGCGCTTATTGGGCGGCGTGATCCTAGGAATCTGACACTCTGTCTCCTACGTGATCATCGCACGTCCCAACTGTCACCAATCAGTCACACAAAAACCCTTCCGTATTTCCATAAGAGATTTGAATCGATCTTTCTCTCTCCTATCACCTACTATAAGAACCCATCCACACCACCTTTTACCTCTTTACTGCCCCATAATTTCCAAAGCAAAAATACTTCCAAACTCTCTCCCGGTTATCTTCTTCTCCAACCTGCAACAATGGCTCACTCCTCTTCCGTCCATGCTACTTCTCAAATTCTTCCAATCCATCCTCAGCAATGCCTCGTGATTGATCTGAACCCACTGGCCTATGATCCCTACATGTCGCCGGTCATCGAGTGTCTCAAATTCTCCCAGCTTGCTCCGGCACTGTCACGGATTGAAACGGTGCCAATGGTGGCCCTATCTCAGGTCTACGCAACGGCTTATTACGACAAGGCCGTCGACAGGGTCTTTTTCGAAGTGGCGGAACACAAGACGTCGATTTCTCGTCCCCGCTTCTGCACAATGCTTGGGTTTGCGGCTGACCCATCGCGTGTTCACCTGGAGACAATTCCGGTTGGTATGCTCTACAGCATGTTCTACAACATGGGCTACACGGAAGTTCTCACCTCCGTCGCCAGATTCAAGAAGTCATGCCTACCGCCCCAGTGGAATGGGTTATTTACAGTTCTCTTCAAGGGACTGTCAGAACGGAGCTCAGGATCGGACGGGGCCAGTCGTCTTTTCCTGTCGATTATGTATGCGGTGTACAACGGGATCAATCTGGACTATGGATTTGTCCTTTGGCAACAACTAATTCAGAGCCTCTCTTCCGCTTCCCGACACTCCAAGGTGTCACTAGCCCGGTTCTGGATCTTGATCACAAGATGGGCTATGGACAGGTTCGATGTCCAAACTGCTGACGGTGCACCGATGTCTTCGATTGGTACGTTCCACACCAAGAAGATCATCGTCTCGGATGCATCAAAATTCTCCTTCATTGGCTCCATCCCGGAGACTATGTATGGAAGTGTGCCTTCAGAGAGCAGTATGATCAAGGCAATCAAGGAGTTAGGGCCATCTGGTCCGAGGGAACTGACACCGGACATGTTGAGATCGATTCATGATGCCGACAAACCGGTGGCCAGGGGTAAGAAGGCAGACAAGGGGAAGAAACCATCCAAAGCCCCAAAACCTACTCCCAAGAAACGCAAACAACCGAAGACTGCTTCTTCCCCACAACCGAAAAGGAGGAAGACCCAACCAAAGCGAAAGCTCCTCATACCCTCCTCTTCAAGCGAATCCGAAGGTGGGAGTTCGGACTCTGAGGGCTCACAAGGAGACGAATCTCCTCAGCGAGGTAACACACCCCCTCGGTCCCCAACCCCGGAGATGGAACTTCACCAATCCCCAGTTCCTTCCCCTCCACCCACAATACCTATTTCCATTCCCACCATAACCCCTACTATACCACCAACCTCATTCCCTATACCTCCACCCATATTCACCACATCAAACGAAACACCACCTGTAACCGAAACCCCTCCCGTAACCGAACCTCCACAAACCGAAACCCATATACCACCACCACCCGAAACTAACCCCCACCCACTCAACCTGAACCAACCAAACCCTCAACACCCCCTTCTTCACCACCACCTCAATCTCCAGAAGACGCCTCCGATGGCGATGATCAATTCCTTGGTGGTGATCACATGAACTTTGATTCGGTCTATTATAGTCCGTTTCAAGTTCAAAGTGATGAGGAGGATGATGCTCCAGTGACAAAGAAGCATCTCCGCGAGCTTAACGAGAAGGTTGATCAACTTCTCGCCTCCTCTTCAACCCAGCAGTCCACCTTATCTGAAGCTGCCCTTCAGAGGTTAGTTGATGCCTTCTCCAGGGCTCAACATGACTCAGTAGCCTCAGCAATTGCTGCGATAGACGCCTCCACCCGAGCCTGTGAGGCGGCGACCGAAAAAGTCGATAAACTATTCTCCGACGCTTCTGCCCTGCTACAGTCTCTGCAGGAAAGCGCCAATGCCACAAAGACGACTCTTGAACCGATTGTTCAGCAATTGGCCAAGTTCGTCTCGACGGAGTTGACTTCGTTCGCTACTCTACGACAAAATCTCAGCGACGACAACTCGGCACTCCGTGCCTCCATCGATGCCCGTCTGGCAAAACTACAAGAGGATCTTGCGGCAGAGAACTCTCTGATGGACGTCCTGGCGAGTAAAACAACTGCCCTAAAGGTCAAGAGCACGCAGCTATCCAACTCTCAAGAACAATTGGAAGCTCTTCGATCCGAGAGGGAAGTCATAAAAACGTGTGTTTCGGATGTCCACGCAGCTCTATCCAACATCCTGGAAGCACACGACCCCATCCTTAATCATTCGGTGAGGCGCACCCTCGCTGAAAAGCTCTCCCCGGCCATGGACCTCCTAAACAAAATTGAAGGCCTGCCGAGTTTCGTGTCCATTCCGAAACAAGGGGGAGATGAGAAGAAAGGATCGAAACCACCTCCGTCCTCCAAAGCTACTCACACAACCGAACCACCCCCAACTGGTCATGCCTCAGGTTCGGGTGTGAAGAACAAGGGCAAACACATAGCAGAGGATGGAGATGAAGATGAAGATGAAGACAAGGAGACCATTGCGGACATGTTAAAACGAAAGAACAGTCGCAATGCTAAAGGTGATGCCAGTCGTGTGGTGCGTGAGGCTGAAGAAGCCGAACGAAAGCAAAAAGAAGCCCACGATCTCCTTGAGAGCCGAAAGTTGCTCTTCCCTGCCTGGACCAGGGATCGTTTGATAAAAGAGGCCATAGAGACTCCAAGCATACTATGGCTCGAGCCGGTGATATCATTCGACTGCAACAACACCATCGATTCGCAGTTCGATATGCCACTGACTCGAAAGGCGTTCATCTTCCACGCCTTCTCTAACATTTCTAAAGTCCCGCATCCGAACGATGAGCTTGACAGGGAGCTCATTGACTTCTACCTGGAGGTCGCTCACCCTCAATACCTTACATGGAGCGCCCAGAAGATTGTCAATGTTCGGGTGATGAAGCCTTATGCCGTGGGGAGATTCACAAACGTCAAGTTCAAGCTTATCCGAGGATCTGCAAGAACTGCTCACATGATCTCTCTGGCGGATCTGCCCAATCTGAACCCTCATGACTGGATAGTCTTGTACAATATCCTGCTGACAAACGAAGCCGAATATAGTCCCATCTTAGACCATGTCAAAAGGATGCTGGCATGCTATATCATGGAGGTGGCCCTAATGGATCAGGAGGTTGCCACAGTTTTTAAGAAGAAACCGAAAGTCAAGCCAGTGGGATCGGCCAGTGATCTGAATCAAATGCTAATGGGCAAGATAGATTCGAGGCGAAACTCTGTGATGTTCACTAGAGCCGAAGGACAGAAATGTCTCTTCGCCTTAGCTGACAAACATCTTTACACTACAACTTGCTTGGAGCACATCTTATTCATCATCAAGCAGTGTAAAGACAATTCGGCTGATGATATCAAATACTTCAATGATATGATCAATTGGTACATCCGGTTTAGACAGACCATCCTTTCCATAACCAAGTGTCTGTTTAGTACTGTGAAAAAGAAGGTACCAGCTTCAGCCGCCGGCCCAAGTAGGAAGTGAAGGTCTCGCTCCAAATTGACGCAAAGGGGGAGATTGTTGGGCTGTAAATTGTTTTATTTATGTTGCGTCTTTTGGGCTCGTTAGATTAGCCTTTTATTCTCCGGTTTGGGCCTGTCCAACCGAGATCCTTTTATGTATAGTATTTAAGTTAATGCTTGCATGCATATTAGGTTAAGATTTATAAGATTCTAGAGATCATCGATATAGCGATTTATCAAGAGAACAATATTTTCCAGTAATCGTTCTTGTAATCTTCCAATCCTTTACAGTTGATGTTCTTAATCGAGCTCTTCTAAGGATTTTATTTAATCATTCGACACGTTTGATTCAAGCTGTTTGTTCTTATTATTGCGTTCTGCCTTGTTATTAATATTGTGTTCTTGCTGTTTAATATTCTTATACTTGTTCAAGATCTAATCGATCTTCATAGATTAAAAGTTTGTTTTAATCTTATCAATTGGTACCAGAGCGGGAGGCTGTGTAATCGATACACATCTTTTCTGTGAAAAAGATTTCCATTAGGGTTTTCCGCAATCATCGATATTTATTGAGCCGTCATCTTAATTGACGTATCTTAGTATTTATTGTTTTGCCCTAATCTGCTTTATTACAAGTCTGATCTTTGAACAGGTTATTACGATCATTATGGACGCAACGCAATCAAACCCTATTAATATTTCCAACAGCATCGGTTCGACGACAAAGATTCCAATCTTGTATACCCATGACTATGAAGTATGGGCACATCATTTTGAAAACTATGTGATTGGATCGGAAGATAATGGTTTTCTCATATGGGAAGCTATCATCAACGGACCGTTTTCTCATTCCGCGACATCCAGAGTTATTAAGACGCAAAAAGAGTACAACGATATGCTCAAGGACGTGACGAATATTGCGCAAGATGAAAAAGACAAATTCCAGTGCAATATTAAGGCACTAAGGTTGATCAGATTCGCCCTTCAGTCCGACACATTCAGACTGGTCAGCTCTTGCACTACGGCGAAGGAAGTGTGGGATAGGCTTCGCGAACTGTATTCCACAGACGAAGATCTTGAACATTCCATCCAAACCTTGCTTCTATCTGAATTTGGTGAATTCAGGCAAGGGGCCGAAGAAACTGTGACCCAGACGTTTGATCGCTTCAATCATCTTCTCAGCAAGATGATCAAACACGACATTGAAAGGAAGCTCATCAAACAAAAGGTTACTTTCTTGAACGGACTGCGATCTGAATGGAGAGCAGTTGTTTCCACAGTCAAAGCCCATGAACAGTTTAAATCATATTCTTTGGCGAAACTGGTGGGTATTCTAAAGTCCCAAGAGAAGATTGTGGTTCAAGAGAAGATTGTGGTTCAAGAGAAGAATGTTGTCTCCAGTCTTGGTTCGTTGGCCCTCCTATCTAAAAGTAAAGCTGTGGTGGAGGATGAAGAGCTCAACTTGGAAGAATATGACCTCACAACTGAGGATTATGCCATGATGGTATCCAATCCTAAGAGGTTCATAAAGAAGAGATTCCCCAACAACAAAAACAGAAACTGGCAGGGGAATTACAGCTCAGAAAAAGCAAACAATGAACCGAAAGCTGAGGAGCCCAAAAAGGAACCGAAAGCAGATGGCGATTCCGGAGTAAGCTGTTTCTATTGTGGTGGCAAGAACCACTACGCTAAGGACTGTGTTCTTAAGAAGATGGCTGAAAAGGATAATGGAAATGATGAGGAAGCTGTGCTGCAGAGGAGATTGGATGAGTTGAGAAAGAAGAAGTCTACCGCTAACCCTTCTATAAATGCTCTTATTGTGCAGGGTTCGGTCAATGACGATGAGTTCGGTAGCACCGAAGTTTGGTCTACTGACTCAGAAGACGAAGAAGTGAGGAAGCCTACTCATGGAAAGGCATATGTGGCTAAGGAGGAAAGCAGTGGTGGAAAATGCTTCATGGTGACTGAAGTGTCTCAAATGAGGGGATACAACACCGATGGAGGAGGCAATGGACCGAAGGTGCAGGAGGATATGTGCTTTACGGCCAAACCACTCAGCCAACAGTTCAATGAGCTCGATGAACTGATAAAGAAGGTACAATCTGTTTTTATTTCATCTAAAGTGCCAGCATCTTCATATGAGAAAGAACTAAAAAATGTGAATACAAGAATTTCTCATTTAGATAGTAGCTTAACTCAAACTCGAGTCACCAATTCTAACCTGACTGATCAATTAAGCAGGGTGGCGTCGAAGAGTGAGGAGCGGCGAATGTGGATTGAGTTAAAAGAGTCGGAATTAATTAAAGTTAAAGACGAAAACATTTATTTGCAGAGAGACAATTTGAAATTGTTAAAACAACGAAATGTTTTTTGTTTAATAGCTAAACGTTTATATTCCAATATTACTCAACTTCACTTGGATTGTGAGATAGGCCAAAAGATCCATCGCATGATTTTGCCCTTCCTAGAATTTAAGGAGGATGAAATCGACGCCGAAGCTTACAATTGTGAGAGTGTGATATCGTCTGATGATGTCAACCCAACTTATAAAATTGGACTGGACAAAATTGAGACCTTCATTAAGTCCAAAGACCACAAGGACATGCTCAAAAATCTTTTGGATGAAAACGACAGACTTAAACTGAGAACCGAAACCATACAAAAGTTTGACTCTCTTAACGCCAAAGTAAGCTCAGAAAATAAAATTGATGTTGAAAATGCATCTGAGCTTAACGAGGAAGAAAACATGAGTGAAATTTCTGTAGAGGATACGGTTGACTGCTCAGAATTTGTTAAAAGCGAAACTGAAAACCACAAAAATCTTATTTCTGAAAATTCTGTGGAATTCGCTAGATTGTCCCAACAAAAGTCCCCGAAATTAATAGAAAAAGCTGTCGTATATCAAAAGGTCAGGACCACTCCAAATCAGGTATACAAGGTCACTGGAGTAACCGAACATTAAACAGCTGAACTCACAGCTATTGTTAATGAAGACAATGTTGATGGCTGTGATGAGTATTTCTGGGAAGCTCCTATTGATAATGGAAACGAAACCGTAGGCCTGTCTGAAAGAACCTCCTGGATGAAGAAAGGGAGATACATACCTGAACCCTTGAACAAGCCTGATAATTTTAGTGAACCAAGCACAAGTGGTACAAAAAGTACTCCTCAAGAGGTTGATCGTTCAGCAAAAGAAGACATTCCTTCAACGCCAACTGCTCGAAGTGAAACTTCACCAGATACTCCTTCCACTTCCTCAGGGGAAACTGAATCTTCTTCGGATATTACCTCTGCTCCCTCGGCTCAAAGAAAAACTCCTCAAGTTCAAAAGGAACCAGCCAAGGTGACATCAAAAGCGAAAGCGAACGTTCATCATCAACCTAAACAGATGAGGGATAAAAAGATAGAGAGGAACCTAAGATACAGGAAAAACCTTTCTGACAGGAAACAATTCTGGCACTCCCAGAATGCATACTATTCACACAAGGACAAGAATCTGAAGTATGAAAATAATCCCGTAAGAAAGCCTGAAAATTCCAACAACCGAAAGCCAAGGTTCGGTTCGCAAGAAAACAACAACCGAAAGCCAAGGTTCGGTTCGCATGAAAATACCAACCGAAAGCAAAGGTTCGGTTCTGAAAAGGATTTCAACCGAAACCAAAGGTTTGGTTCCAAGAACAACTCCAACCGAACTTAGAGGTTCGGCTCTGAAGTCAGACGAGAACAAGACTCAAAGGTTAATCCCACCAACGATCAAAAGCAAAAGGGTCACCTAGAGTCATCAGCAAGGAAGACATCTCCATCCAAATCCAAATCCTCTCTTCCTAATTCTTCTCGTTCATCTCCATCTTGCTCTAACGCTAATTCCGTTGGTTCTCAAAAACCTCGTCCATCTGCTGAACAGAAGGGAAAGCAGAAGGTCGATGAATCCACACCTGAGTCCAAAGCGAACAAACCCAATCCTAACAAAATAAAAGTCTTCACCATTAAAAAGAAAGATGAAACAACTCTAATAAAACGAACATATCTTGTTGACATCTCTCTTACTATTCCTGTTCCAATGAAAAACTCACATGGACCCAAGAAACTTTGGGTTCCTAAATCTGCTTAATTTTTGCAGGTTATAAGTGACGAGCAGTTTGACGAAGAATGGTACATCGACAGTGGCTGCTCGCGTCACATGACTGGGAGGAAAGAGGAGCTTAGGGAATACAGATCTCTTGCAAATGGTGGCAATGTTAAGTTTGGAAATAATTCTTTCGGCACCATAAAGGGATATGGGATGATAACGAATGGTGATTTTACCATAAGAAAGGTGGCCTATGTGGAAGGACTTCAACACAACCTCATCAGTGTATCTCAGCTTGTTGGAGGTACAGGTCTCAAAGTTTCATTCGATGATGAAGGTTCTGAAATCATAGAGAAAAAGACAAAGAAAGTGATTCTGAAGTCAGAGCGAAAGGGTGAAATGTTTCCTCTGAACATGAAACCCATCAAAGGAAACCCAGCCATATGTCTGCTATCAAAAGCTCAATCCGACGAAAGCTGGTTGTGGCACCGAAGACTCTCTCATCTCAATTTCAAAGATATCAACCGACTTGTCACTGGAGGTCATGTTAGGGGTCTTCCATTGCTCAAGTTTGACAGAGAGCATTTGTGTGCCGCATGCGAAATGGGGAAGCAGAGTCGTCAAAGTCACCCATCCATAATTAACACAAAAGTTGTTGAACCACTCGAATTGCTTCATATCGATTTGTGTGGTCCTTCATCTATTGAAAGCATCGGTGGTAGCAAGTACATTCTTTTTATCGTTGATGACTTCTCTCGATTTACATGGGTGTTCTTTCTAAAGCTCAAATCTGAAGCGACTCAAAAGCTGAAAGTGTTTATCAAGCAAAATGAAGTCCAGCTCAAGAAGGTCGTTCGCAACATAAGGAGCGACAATGGTCTCGAATTCAAGAACAAAGAGTTTGAAGAATTTCTTGCAGAAAAGGGAATCAGTCATAATTTCTCAGCTCCCTACACACCACAACAGAACGGAATAGTCGAAAGTCGAAACAGATCGTTGTGTGAAGCTGCCCGAACTATGTTAAGTTTCGCTTCCTTACCTCTTTATTTTTGGGCTGACGCTATTTCTGTTGCTTGTTATACACAAAACAGGTCCTATCTCAACAAGCGATTCACGCTCACACCATATGAGATAATAAATAACAGAAAACCCAACGTGAAATTTTTCCACGTGTTTGGCTCAAGGTGTTTCATCTTTAACTCTAAAGAACACCGCAACAAGTTTGATGTCAAGGCTGACGAGGGAATCTTTCTGGGTTACTCACTCACTTCAAAGGCGTACAGGGTCCTAAACAAACGATCAAGAAGGATTGAAGAGACATACTATGTGACCTTCGACGATAGCTATGTCAAGAAGCTACAGGCCATAGATGACACTGCCAGGGAAATCTTTCCTCAAACTGGTCAAGTCACAGTCTCAATCGCCAATATGTACGAGAACTTTCTGGATCCCTTTGACGAGCCGGAAAAAGCTTCTCTCTCAGAAGCAGGGGCAGCCGACAACAAAATAGATAATATGCAGCAGATAGTCGAAGATGCTGCAAGAAGAATGCATGAAGGAGAATCGCCCACTGATGAATCTCCAACCAATAATGCATCAGTCGAGGGGGAGCCAAATACTCAAGTCGAGGGGGAGCCAAGCTCACAAGTCCAGGGGGAGCCAAGCTCTACTACCTCAACCGAAGGTCCTTCAACAACCGAAGGTACCTCTCCTACCGAAGATCCCTCTCCAAGCGAAGGTGCTTCAACGCCTGAAAATCCAGCACCACAAGAAACCCTTGAACCTCATGTTTCTCAAGACTCATCAATTGAGGGGGAGCATGATGATATGACGCTTGATTTCGATAGCCAATTTGAGCCAGAAGAGATGATCAACGCCGAACTAGATCCAACCTTCGATCCAAATTACCCTCCTCTTACCAAATGGACCAGAGATCATCCCATCTCTCAAATAGTTGGTGATGTATCTGAAAAGGTTCTGACACGATCTCAACTGAAGGCAAAACAGACATCCTTATTTTCAAAGGTTGAGTTTTGTATGTTTAACTCATTCGTATCAAAAGTTGAATCGAAGACAGTGAATACTGCCCTCGATCACTCTGATTGGGTTCAAGCAATGCAAGACGAACTGAACGAGTTTGAAAGGAACAAAGTCTGGCGTCTCATTCCAACGCCTCCAGATGCTTCAGTTGTTGGTCTTAAATGGGTTTTTAGAAATAAAATGGACAAGGAAGGTAATGTCATAAGGAACAAGGCTCGTCTGGTTGTCAAGGGATACTGTCAGGAGGAAGGAATAGATTACGAAGAGACGTTCGCTCCAGTAGCTAGGCTAGAATCTGTTAGAATATTTCTGGCTTATGCTGCTCACAAAAACTTTGAGGTTTTCCAAATGGACGTCAAATGTGCGTTTCTCAATGGAGAACTTGAAGAAACTGTGTATGTGGAGCAACCTCCTGGGTTCGTGAATGAAAAGCATCCAAATCATTGCTACATTCTGGATAAAGCTGTGTACGGCCTCAAACAAGCTCCGAGAGCCTGGTATGAAACGCTTACAAAATTTTTGAAGATGTCCAAATTCAAACAAGGTTCGGTTGACCCAACCTTCTTTCGCAAAAAGGAAGGTAACCACCTTATGATAGTTCAAATTTATGTCGATGACATCATCTTTGGCTCCACGAATCCCAGCTTAACAGCTGAATTCAGAAAGTTGATGGAGACTAAGTTTGAAATGAGCTCAATGGGTCCTATTAACTTTTTCCTTGGTTTAAACATAAGACAGGGACCCGAAGGCATCTTTATCAATCAGGAAGCTTACACGAAGACTCTCCTAGCGAAGTTTGGAATGATGGGAGACTCAAAAGTCAAAGTCCCAATGGCATTCGGCACCAAGCTGACCCCTTCACTAGATAAACCGGCTGTTGACATCACGCTCTATCGTCAAATGATAGGCTCATTAATGTATCTAACTGCTAGCAGGCCTGATATCATGTTTTCTGTGTGTTATTGTGCTCGATTTCAGGCTAACCCACGCGAACCTCACATGCTGGCAGTGAAGAACATCCTTCGCTATCTCAAGCGAACCGCCTCCTTAGGTCTATGGTATCCATCCAATTCAGGCTTCTTCGTTCAAGCCTATTCTGATGCTGACCTTGGAGGACGTGGACTCGACCGCAAAAGCACAACTGGTGGCTGTCAATTTCTTGATGGGAAGTTGGTCAGTTGGCAATCCAAGAAACAAACATGTGTGTCGCTGTCTACTGCTGAAGCGGAATACATTGCCGCTGCATCCTGCACATCACAAGTGATTTGGATCCAGAGTCAACTTCGAGACTATGGACTCAATATGAAGAAGATCCCACTATATTGTGACTCTGAAAGTGCAATTAGGATCTGTCATAACCCAGTGCAACACTCTAAAACCAAACACATAGCACTGAGGTATCACTTCATCAAAGATCATGTTGAAGATGGAAATGTCGAAGTTCACTTCGTAAGAACCACTGATCAACTGGCTGATGTCTTCACCAAAGCTCTTCCTGAAGCATCATTCAATAAAATTTTGCAAGGGCTAGGTATGATGGAATCAGAGTCAGTACCTCACACTACCTCTCAAACTCAACCGTAAGAAGCGAAATCAACCGAACGTTCGGGTTCGGTTCAATCATCTGACTTGCTCATCACCTCAAAGGTAGTCTTTCTATGTTGTATATTTCTTGTACCATTTTGGTTTTCTCTATATTTAAAGTATTAATTTTGTATCTAACTTTCTTAGTTTCTCAAAATTTTCCAAAACCGGAACCAACCGAAGGTTCGGGTTCGGTTATTCAACATTTTGTAGAACCGAAACCAACCGAAGGTTCGGGTTCGGTTTTTCAAAATTTTCCAGAACCGAAACCAACCGAAGGTTCAGGTTCGGTTTTTCAAAATTTTGTGGAACCGAAACCAAACGAAGGTTCGGGTTCGGTTTTTCAAAATTTTGTGGAACCGAAACCAACCAAAGGTTCGGGTTCGGCTTTTCAAAATTTTGTGGAACCGAAACCAACCAAAGGTTCGGGTTCGGTTATTCAACATTTTGTAGAACCGAAACCAACCGAAGGTTCGGGTTCGGTTTTTCAAAATTTTCCTGAACCGAAACCAACCGAACGCTCGGGTTCGGTTTTTCAATCTTTTTCCAAGTTTTTTATTATTATTATTTTTTTCTCTTTTATAATTTTTTTTAGATCTTATTTTCAATTTTTTTTATTATTTATTTTTATTATTTGTTTTTATATAAATTTCAAAAACTCCAAAAATATTTTCTTTCATTTTTCTTTTTGTGTTCGTTTGTTCATGAGGATATATTTGATAAATTACTTAAGTGTCCCTAGAAGCATGTTGTTGTATGTGTCCCAAGCCTCATAAGATTTTGAATAATTGCCTTCACGACCTGGTATACACAAACCTTGTCTTCCCAATAAGGCTAACTTATTTATTCTACTCGTGAGCTACCTCACACTCTTCTCACATGAGTTAAGAGTCTCCTGCTTGGTCCTTTCTTTCGCAACAGTGGTACTATGTCTTCTTTCACCATCCCCTTTACACTTCTCCATAACATTCGTTTCATCATTGTAACCCTTGAGACTCTCAGAAACTACCACTGAGGTTTATGGTTACACAACATCTGTGTTTATGATCTTAGTTTCGTACCACTACGAGCTGAGTGAAACCCAAAATTCAACACCAAAGAATTGACGGTGACAAATTAATTTGATCAAGTTTTCACCAATGAATTGACGAATGTACCTTCATGAAATCTCAATTTTCTTCTGATTCCAATGAAATTGTTACACACCATAACATTTCTTCCCATGGGATCCTGTTATAATTTTTTTTCTGAGATTTTATACTTATCCAAGTCACTTAAAAATCAACTCTAACCTACTTGTTCAACAGACTACACCGGTCTCACAAGTACTTTGTTCACATTCGTTCTTATATCAAGAATTGATTTGTTGAATCAAAGCGAAACCACCCTTAATTAGCCTTATTAAAAGAAGCCTTTCAACATTTATTAATAAATGTTTGATCGTAATTCAACGGGATTCCACACTAACACTTTGAGGTCTCTCTTGATCTTGAAGGAAGCGATTCGTGCCCGGGATCATCAGTTTCGTGTCATAATTGACATCACAGATTATCCCAAAAAGAGTTGCTTTATTTCCTTATCTTTTACACTCTTTGCACGAAAATCCTAGATTTTCAAAATTCCGTTACTAATTATTTTACAGGCTGGTTTATTACTGAGGGATTACTAATGAGGTTGTGGCCAAAAATTAGCCACGTGGGTCCTAAATTGAATACAGCTGGATAAAAAGGGGCAAAGACAAAAAGTTGCTGACGCGGCGGAAGTTCAAAGGATAGAAATTCAAACGACGGTAAAAAGGAGGGCGCGTGAATTTGAAGCGGCCGCGCTTTTTCTGACACTTTTGGACGCGTGTGCAGTATTGAAGCGTCATCCATCTGGCATTAATGGCGCGTGTGGAAATGGAAACGGTTCCTCTCTCTGAACCGGCGCTTATTGGGCGGCGTGATCCTAGGAATCTGACACTCTGTCTCCTACGTGATCATCGCACGTCCCAACTGTCACCAATCAGTCACACAAAAACCCTTCCGTATTTCCATAAGAGATTTGAATCGATCTTTCTCTCTCCTATCACCTACTATAAGAACCCATCCACACCACCTTTTACCTCTTTACTGCCCCATAATTTCCAAAGCAAAAATACTTCCAAACTCTCTCCCGGTTATCTTCTTCTCCAACCTGCAACAATGGCTCACTCCTCTTCCGTCCATGCTACTTCTCAAATTCTTCCAATCCATCCTCAGCAATGCCTCGTGATTGATCTGAACCCACTGGCCTATGATCCCTACATGTCGCCGGTCATCGAGTGTCTCAAATTCTCCCAGCTTGCTCCGGCACTGTCACGGATTGAAACGGTGCCAATGGTGGCCCTATCTCAGGTCTACGCAACGGCTTATTACGACAAGGCCGTCGACAGGGTCTTTTTCGAAGTGGCGGAACACAAGACGTCGATTTCTCGTCCCCGCTTCTGCACAATGCTTGGGTTTGCGGCTGACCCATCGCGTGTTCACCTGGAGACAATTCCGGTTGGTATGCTCTACAGCATGTTCTACAACATGGGCTACACGGAAGTTCTCACCTCCGTCGCCAGATTCAAGAAGTCATGCCTACCGCCCCAGTGGAATGGGTTATTTACAGTTCTCTTCAAGGGACTGTCAGAACGGAGCTCAGGATCGGACGGGGCCAGTCGTCTTTTCCTGTCGATTATGTATGCGGTGTACAACGGGATCAATCTGGACTATGGATTTGTCCTTTGGCAACAACTAATTCAGAGCCTCTCTTCCGCTTCCCGACACTCCAAGGTGTCACTAGCCCGGTTCTGGATCTTGATCACAAGATGGGCTATGGACAGGTTCGATGTCCAAACTGCTGACGGTGCACCGATGTCTTCGATTGGTACGTTCCACACCAAGAAGATCATCGTCTCGGATGCATCAAAATTCTCCTTCATTGGCTCCATCCCGGAGACTATGTATGGAAGTGTGCCTTCAGAGAGCAGTATGATCAAGGCAATCAAGGAGTTAGGGCCATCTGGTCCGAGGGAACTGACACCGGACATGTTGAGATCGATTCATGATGCCGACAAACCGGTGGCCAGGGGTAAGAAGGCAGACAAGGGGAAGAAACCATCCAAAGCCCCAAAACCTACTCCCAAGAAACGCAAACAACCGAAGACTGCTTCTTCCCCACAACCGAAAAGGAGGAAGACCCAACCAAAGCGAAAGCTCCTCATACCCTCCTCTTCAAGCGAATCCGAAGGTGGGAGTTCGGACTCTGAGGGCTCACAAGGAGACGAATCTCCTCAGCGAGGTAACACACCCCCTCGGTCCCCAACCCCGGAGATGGAACTTCACCAATCCCCAGTTCCTTCCCCTCCACCCACAATACCTATTTCCATTCCCACCATAACCCCTACTATACCACCAACCTCATTCCCTATACCTCCACCCATATTCACCACATCAAACGAAACACCACCTGTAACCGAAACCCCTCCCGTAACCGAACCTCCACAAACCGAAACCCATATACCACCACCACCCGAAACTAACCCCCACCCACTCAACCTGAACCAACCAAACCCTCAACACCCCCTTCTTCACCACCACCTCAATCTCCAGAAGACGCCTCCGATGGCGATGATCAATTCCTTGGTGGTGATCACATGAACTTTGATTCGGTCTATTATAGTCCGTTTCAAGTTCAAAGTGATGAGGAGGATGATGCTCCAGTGACAAAGAAGCATCTCCGCGAGCTTAACGAGAAGGTTGATCAACTTCTCGCCTCCTCTTCAACCCAGCAGTCCACCTTATCTGAAGCTGCCCTTCAGAGGTTAGTTGATGCCTTCTCCAGGGCTCAACATGACTCAGTAGCCTCAGCAATTGCTGCGATAGACGCCTCCACCCGAGCCTGTGAGGCGGCGACCGAAAAAGTCGATAAACTATTCTCCGACGCTTCTGCCCTGCTACAGTCTCTGCAGGAAAGCGCCAATGCCACAAAGACGACTCTTGAACCGATTGTTCAGCAATTGGCCAAGTTCGTCTCGACGGAGTTGACTTCGTTCGCTACTCTACGACAAAATCTCAGCGACGACAACTCGGCACTCCGTGCCTCCATCGATGCCCGTCTGGCAAAACTACAAGAGGATCTTGCGGCAGAGAACTCTCTGATGGACGTCCTGGCGAGTAAAACAACTGCCCTAAAGGTCAAGAGCACGCAGCTATCCAACTCTCAAGAACAATTGGAAGCTCTTCGATCCGAGAGGGAAGTCATAAAAACGTGTGTTTCGGATGTCCACGCAGCTCTATCCAACATCCTGGAAGCACACGACCCCATCCTTAATCATTCGGTGAGGCGCACCCTCGCTGAAAAGCTCTCCCCGGCCATGGACCTCCTAAACAAAATTGAAGGCCTGCCGAGTTTCGTGTCCATTCCGAAACAAGGGGGAGATGAGAAGAAAGGATCGAAACCACCTCCGTCCTCCAAAGCTACTCACACAACCGAACCACCCCCAACTGGTCATGCCTCAGGTTCGGGTGTGAAGAACAAGGGCAAACACATAGCAGAGGATGGAGATGAAGATGAAGATGAAGACAAGGAGACCATTGCGGACATGTTAAAACGAAAGAACAGTCGCAATGCTAAAGGTGATGCCAGTCGTGTGGTGCGTGAGGCTGAAGAAGCCGAACGAAAGCAAAAAGAAGCCCACGATCTCCTTGAGAGCCGAAAGTTGCTCTTCCCTGCCTGGACCAGGGATCGTTTGATAAAAGAGGCCATAGAGACTCCAAGCATACTATGGCTCGAGCCGGTGATATCATTCGACTGCAACAACACCATCGATTCGCAGTTCGATATGCCACTGACTCGAAAGGCGTTCATCTTCCACGCCTTCTCTAACATTTCTAAAGTCCCGCATCCGAACGATGAGCTTGACAGGGAGCTCATTGACTTCTACCTGGAGGTCGCTCACCCTCAATACCTTACATGGAGCGCCCAGAAGATTGTCAATGTTCGGGTGATGAAGCCTTATGCCGTGGGGAGATTCACAAACGTCAAGTTCAAGCTTATCCGAGGATCTGCAAGAACTGCTCACATGATCTCTCTGGCGGATCTGCCCAATCTGAACCCTCATGACTGGATAGTCTTGTACAATATCCTGCTGACAAACGAAGCCGAATATAGTCCCATCTTAGACCATGTCAAAAGGATGCTGGCATGCTATATCATGGAGGTGGCCCTAATGGATCAGGAGGTTGCCACAGTTTTTAAGAAGAAACCGAAAGTCAAGCCAGTGGGATCGGCCAGTGATCTGAATCAAATGCTAATGGGCAAGATAGATTCGAGGCGAAACTCTGTGATGTTCACTAGAGCCGAAGGACAGAAATGTCTCTTCGCCTTAGCTGACAAACATCTTTACACTACAACTTGCTTGGAGCACATCTTATTCATCATCAAGCAGTGTAAAGACAATTCGGCTGATGATATCAAATACTTCAATGATATGATCAATTGGTACATCCGGTTTAGACAGACCATCCTTTCCATAACCAAGTGTCTGTTTAGTACTGTGAAAAAGAAGGTACCAGCTTCAGCCGCCGGCCCAAGTAGGAAGTGAAGGTCTCGCTCCAAATTGACGCAAAGGGGGAGATTGTTGGGCTGTAAATTGTTTTATTTATGTTGCGTCTTTTGGGCTCGTTAGATTAGCCTTTTATTCTCCGGTTTGGGCCTGTCCAACCGAGATCCTTTTATGTATAGTATTTAAGTTAATGCTTGCATGCATATTAGGTTAAGATTTATAAGATTCTAGAGATCATCGATATAGCGATTTATCAAGAGAACAATATTTTCCAGTAATCGTTCTTGTAATCTTCCAATCCTTTACAGTTGATGTTCTTAATCGAGCTCTTCTAAGGATTTTATTTAATCATTCGACACGTTTGATTCAAGCTGTTTGTTCTTATTATTGCGTTCTGCCTTGTTATTAATATTGTGTTCTTGCTGTTTAATATTCTTATACTTGTTCAAGATCTAATCGATCTTCATAGATTAAAAGTTTGTTTTAATCTTATCAAAGCACATAAGACCTTCTTGTCCTGATTCTGTAAACCTTCCGACCCTACTCTGTTGACCTTTTGGCCCAACTTTGTTGACCTTCCGGTCCTACTCTGTTGACCTTCCGACCCAACTCTATTGACCTTCCGGTCCAAACCAGGCAACTCATAACATAGCATATCACATAAAACATATATCATATATCACGTATAAGCGCATAAGACCTTCCGATCACACATAATTACCACTCTGGGTAAGGTATAGTGAGAAGACTCACTTGGCACTACTGAAGTCCCGAAGGCTCGATCCCACACTGCTGAACTCCCGCAGACTCAACCCCCAGCTACTAAATGACAGACTCCCGAACTGTCAACACCAAAATAACACCCAATTAATAATTGGGTCTCACTACATAACCATAAGTACATACTTTGGATAATTACTACATTACCCTAAGCTTGGCTTATTCAAGTCCAAGGCCTAAAGTCAACTATGAATCAAGGCCCAACATATGGCCCAACCTTCCAAATTGGGCCCAAACCCCTTACATAGGTCTTACCCTAGGCCTATTAAATTATTCTAGTTCAATTGCTTGCTCTTGGATGGCCCCTTATTATCCCAATCATCTAGGCCCAATAGAAAGTCCTAACTTAAGGCCCAAGTGAAATTAAGGTTTCTCATAAAATGATGATTAGGATTAAGTTTCCTACTTAACCCATTAAGGACTTAATCCACTAAAGACTTAATCCATTAAGTCCGATATCGCTTAGATTAATCTTCACAAATGATTATTATTTTAATATTTCAACTATTAAATAATTCATGTGTGTGTCCCGATTAATTCTCAAAATTAGGGTTTTATCGTCATTAGGGTTTCCAACCCAAATACTAGTTCATTTATTAATTTGTTGGGCTTTGAGGTCAATTAGGGATTTATTGGGACTATTAGACCCACTAGAATATCATTAAGCCCATTAGGGTTTTCACTAAGCCCATTAAGCTTCATTGGGCCCATTAGGGCTTACAAGGCCCATTAGGGTTTCAAGCACCCCAATTGAATGAAACTCAACGAGATAAACACACCGCCACCCGACATGGCGGCCGGTGCCGGCAGCCACCACCCTACGGTGGTGGTTTGAGTTTCTTTTGATTATTTTTCTTTCCGGTTACATTTACAATGATAAAACTCAAAATAAACACACACACACACACACACACAACCACCCTATGGTGGTCGGTGCTGGTAGAAGGTGGCAGCCACCATGGCTCGCGGCCATGGTGGATATATATTCCATTTTCCAGCCATCAACATCATCTACAACAAAACACACACATCTACATGATTTCTATTTGCCCAAAAGGTCCAGCCACCCTCCCTTGGTGGCTCATAGTGGCGGCAACAGCACTAAAAAGGCAGCAGCAACGGCGGCCACTATGTTTCTTTCCTCGATCTCGGCCAAATCTCCCATGATGGCGTGTGACAGATGAAGCTCGCAGTTCCCTCATCCGTCTTTGGCAGCTCCAACGGCACATCAACGCCTCCGATAGTAGCGACAGGCTTCGTCATCAAAGGCAAGGGAACGTCAGCGGGGTGACGGTGGTGAATGTGGGTTAAGGAAGCAACCCAGAAGCGAACAACAGCAGCATCCATGGACGATTTTCCCAATCTCTTCATGCCTCTCTGTCTTCGCCGGCGACGGAAAAAGGGTAGCTGCTCGAGTGGTCCTTTGGTGGTGGCGATGAGATGACGGCTGGGAGAGAGAGAGCTATAAGGTTTTCGGCTGAAAGAGGAAGAGGGAGTGGGGGGTGAGGTCGACCTTCTCTTAGGGTTAAGGTTTGGCAACCCTTAAATACCCACTCAATTTTAAATGTTTGCCATAATGACCAAAATGGTCCCTCCAGCTCCTATTTATTTCAAAGTAGATCCATATTTTACCTTTTTAAACCCTGTCTCTTAAAACCCTTTACAAATCAAGTCCAATACTTACTAAATTTCCCATTAGCCTCCAAATTCTTTTCAAAATAAATTCCAAAATTACTTTTTAGCCCGCGAATAATCAGATTTATAACATTTGGCTTCCCAAAACCAACATTCAACTACTAATATAGATTTAGGGCAATTATTTGTTTATTAAAATTTTATATATTTTTTTAATAATTAAACAGGATGTTACATAGATAAAAGGCTTGGTTGGTAGCAAAAGGCTATAGTCAAATCACAAGAATCAACTACAACATATGACATAAGCATGGTGGGTAGATACTTGGTGAATCCACGAAAGGAGCATTAGAATGTTGTCCAATGGATTTTTCATTATTTTTATGGTGTATCCTGTATGTGTTAATATTTTAGAAAAATGAAAAATAGGGTACTCACGTATGTGGATTCCATTATGCCAAAGATTTTGACAAAATAATATTTATTATTAGGAATATTTTCATTTTTGATGATTGTGCAATTAGATAGAAAGCATTATTACAATATATTGTTGTGTTATACATCATTAAAGCCAAATATATGGTTGTAATGGGAGTACTTAAGGAAGATATTTTCTTGAAGAGGCTTAGACAACTTAATATCACATTATTAGCCAACACGATGTTTAATTCCTGACATTGAAAGCACAATTTTCAGACTAAGGATCAAATGTTTCATGACCTAACATAACATATTGATTTTCGCTGTCATTTCATCTGAGAAATTATTGCTGATGAGATTTTGTTGTAGCAAGATTAGCGCATATGACAATCCAGTCGATATGTTACTAGAAATCTTTCTATTGTTAAGTTTAATTAATGTTTGAACTTAGTGGGTATTCAAAAATGCAAGTGATAGATACGCTTTTGGTGACAGATACATTTATTTATTGAAGATCATTTATGTTATTATATTCAATAATCATTGAGGATTGGTTGATGGTTTTTGACTTTAGGAGCCAAGGTGGAGATTACAGAATTGTTGTCTCCAAAAGTCCAAGCTTGCTAGGAAAGATAGCTTTTCTCTAAATTAGGAATGATATGTTTTTAGTGTTCTAGGAAGGATAACTAATAAGGATAGATTTACTCTCTTCCATGAATGATATATTTTATCTTTGTCACACCCCAAAACCCAGGGCGGAAACGTTCCGGGGCGGAGGTGACTTCATGTTAAATATCATAACCAATGTACATAGTAAGCTCAGTAAACACAAAACATTACATTACATACAATCATTTACATTTGTTTGAAAGTAAAGTTATACAAGTGTTATACATATATAGCATATGAACAAAAGCAAAGACAAGTCTTCTAACGCTCTGTCTTCTCCAAAAGATGGTGGTATACTTGCCTAATGCTAACCTGAGAATACAAGCAGTTTGAAAATCAGCATAAAGACGGTGAGTTCATAAGCGGTTTAGTTTTGAAAAGAATGAGTTTCCTTTGGTTTTTCTGAAAAAGTTGTTATCCAAGAAAATCCCATATTTTCTTATGAAAACGGTTTAGTTATCTTTTGTTACCAATTCGATTACGAGTTGTTATGTTATTCCAGGAAAATCCCATATTTTCCTAATAGTTTAGTTATCCATTCGTTACTTAATTCGTTTACGAGTTGTTATGATATCCCAGGAAAATCCCATATTTTCCTGAATGTTGCGGTTAGTTCTTAATTCGGATTTCGATGTACTAGTATCTACCATACTTATATTATTAATTAGGTATTCTGTTATCTTAGTTATCCTTACACTCGAATGTCGATTATCTACTTTACTTAGTTGTATTTTCGAATATTTGGATACACTCAGAAACGTACATTTACTGTATATTCGATGTTCTGGTGACATCCAAAAGAGTACATTAGATGTATCTCTGAAACTCTGTCGACATCCAAAGGCATGTGTTTTTGAAACTCAGTCGATGTCCAGAGGCGTACTTTCAAATTATTTTCGAAACTCTGGTGACACTCAAGGCGTACACTAACTATATTTCCAAAGTCTTGGCGTCATCCAAAGGCGTTATTTCATATCGTATTCGTTCTATCCTAATGGCTCTTTCATATTCGTATTCGTTCTATCCTAATAGTTCTTTCGTATTTGTATTCGTTCTATCCTAATGGTTCTTTCGTATTCATATTCTTTCTATCCTAATGGTTCTTTCGTATTCGTATTAGTTCGATCCTAATGGTACTTTCGTATTCGTATTCGTTCTATCCTATTCATTTCGTATTCGTTCTGTCCTATTTTTTTCGTATTCGTTCTGTTCCTAGTTGTACTTTCGTATTCGTTCTGTTACTATTCTAGGGCGTATTTTATTAGTATTAATCTTAGTTTATGATTAGTATGATTTCTTTGCAAAATGTAACATAGTTTATAACACTTGTTAAAGAAATCTGCATTTAGTCTAACAGTTTACTCTCCAATTCGAACCATTTGTTAATACGATTTTCGATACTAAAAGCATACATAAAATGACACATTTGAAATGAAAATAATAAGTTTAAGTACAAGATTTCCTTGTACTTTTGCTTGTATTCCCCCCTGAAAACATTTGAAAAACATGGAAAAAGGGTAGGGGTATGAACTCACTAATTGAGGAACGCAGTGGTTTGGATCCTAAACGTCAGTTCGGGGTTTGCAAACGCACAAGATTCCTATGTAATATGAAAAGATACACATTTGTATCTAATTAAGATTTGAACCACTAATTAGTTGAGGACATACACTTCTAGTTGTGAAAACACTTCATTACAAGTGTTTGGAGGGACCCGGGTGACATCTATGGACACATATAGCTTGGATATGGAGTTTACTCTTCAAGAGTAAACTCACACAAGAGTTTTCGGCCCTAATGACCCACTCCCCATGAGTTTACGGCCGTAAACTCATGGTAGGGTGCTCTAGAGTGCTAAATGGCCTTGAATCAATTGAGGGGTAATTCTAGGTTTGGTTTCAAGGCATGGGAAAGTAGTTTGGGCATCTTAGGGACCATTTGATGAGTTTACGACAGTAAACTATGTGTTTACGACCATAAGCTCTTGTATACATATTCAAAATGTGTTTTGGTGGTCCTTAGTCAATCACATGTGATTTCAAGCCATTTTACAAGCCAAGGGGTGAAGTTTGGGCACCATTTGACCATGTTTTAAGAATTTACGGCCCAGGAACCCATCTTTGGAGGGTTTATGGCCGTGAACTCCTTAGGGAGTTTTTTTCATCAAGCTTAAGGCTTCTAATTCGTTTGTGGTTGCTTCTATATTTTAGTTTAAGGCTTAGTAGGTGTGTAAGTGGCAATTTAACACCTTAGAAGGAGTTTACTACCCATGAATGGGTGTTTATGGCCCAAGCATGTTCTTGGGCAGTAAAATCATGTTTACTCCTCTAATGATGAGTTTAAGGTGTTCTAAGTCCAATCCCATAAGTCTATAAGCCATATCTAAGCTCCAATGGTGGTTTGGAAGGGTTTTAAGGCTCAAAAACCCCAATTATATGTGTTCATGGCCCAAGAATGTTCTAGGGCCGTAAACACATGTTTATGGTCCTAAATCATGATTTGAACTCGAAATTGAAGGCTAAAGATGTTATACTAGGAGTTAGGGTAGTTACCTTGATGATTTGGAGCCTTAATTTGGTGATTTTGGACCCTTAGATTGGATTTGAGGAGAGAGGTTAGAGAGAGTGAAAAAGCTTCAAATGAGGCCTAATCAACTTTATATATGGTTCGGGTTTGGGACACGGAGGAATTCTACCCGATACCGACGTTAAACGGGGCTTTTGGTCGCACCCGACTAAGTTGTCGTAACCCGGCGGGACCGATTCTAAAAATTTTCAAATTAATAATTTGGACCATTTACATGAGTTTCTAAGGAGTTTGGACACTCATGAGATTATAATAAACATATAAATTTAAATAACTTAGCCCAAAAACAAAATCGGAACGAATTGCTAAAGACAGGTCTTACGGGCGGTTCGGGTTACGGCGATGGAACAACTTTGGGTTGTCACATTGTCCCCCCGTTGGAGGGAATTTCGTCCCAAAATTCAAATATTAAGATACAGTTCTTGAATTAAAAAGAGATATGGATGAATCTACTGCTTCGGGTCTTCACGCTCCCAATTGGAATCGGGTCTCCGCTTGACATTTCAGCGAACCCTCACTATCGGGATGCGGCTTTGTTTCGTACGCTTGATCTCTCAATCCATGATCTCAATTTGTTCTTCCATGGGGGTTCAGTATTTCGTTGATTTTGGTATCATCAAGGGATTAATCAGGTTTCGTTGGGCAGGCGCTTTTAAAGATTCGAGACGTGGAAGACGGGATGGATACTACTAAGTCCTTGAGATAGTCGAAGTTTGTAGTTCACGGTTCCGATTCTGGCGGGGATTTCGAAAAGTCCGATGTATCACGGGTGAAGTATTTCGCACTTCCCAAAGCATATCATGCCTTTCTGGGATAAGGCCTTCAACAGGACACAAGCTCCAACAACAAGGTGCAGCTTCATGTGGCAGAGTAGCTAAGGGTCCGATGGTTCTAAAAGAAATTTCTGGGTGGTTCTGCGATAATAGTCGACGGGACCCAAGAATTGACAGGTTTCTATGGGTATCTCCGGTGCCGACTAATTCCCTATCGCCTTAGTTTTTGGAAAGGTCCACGGGTATGACTGCTTTGTTTACTACATGACCAGGAAAAATGGTTTGACCGAAGGACATCACTACTAATTCGTACTGACCATATCAAGCCCTGACCACTGCCTTGGACATATCATCCTCACGGAGGTTTGACTACGAGGTAGTTCCAGGGATTAGGTCGATGCGAGACTTGACTAGACGTTCGGAAGGAATTCTCGGGAAATCTTCGGGAAAGACATCACGGAAAGAGTTGCAGACTTCCCGTTTCCCGATGATCACATGGACGAGGAATGCATGGCACTCCCTTCAGGGAAACTTTTTAAGCCTTGATGCATGAAGTGATGCGAAGGTTGGATTTAGGTTTGATGCTGAAGATCATGAGAGTCGGGTCAGAGGAAAGGTTTAGACGAACGACCCCTTTCGAAACCAAGAATAATAGCATGAATGAGACTCAGCCATTCCATGCCAGTGATCGCATCAAAGTTTTTCATGAAAAGTTTGCCATTTAATCGAATGGAAAAGAGTAATCGTCCGGATTAAGGATACAACCTATGGGTATGATGTTGGCATTCTCTTTCTCACTTGTTAACCATCTTGAAAGTACACGTTTTGGTTACTAACGAAGGACTAAGTTTAGAAAGGTGTTTGAATGGATATTTAGCAAATTTCTTTCAGCATTAGAATCGAAAAGGATCACAGGCATAAGATTCATCGAGGAGAAATATACCTATGGCAACGGTGGGGTCGGCGGCTGCCCCTTCTTGTCCCATAGCTAGGACTCTCCCGGTGTTGCCAGATATTGCTGCCTTAGGGCAGTTTTGCTTGTAATGTCCAACTTCTCCACAACTGTAACAGGCCTGACCAATGCCCGCTCCGGAAGCTTGACTAGTTGATTGGGTTGGTGCTCTGCAGCTTTGCGCGAGGTGACCTTCCTGGCCACAGTTCTTACAAAATTTTGCACGACAAGGGTCAGGGATACGATGGTGGTAACTACATCGGTTACATGATGGAAGGATATCGACATATCCGGTGATAGGTGCTTGGGCTGAGGAACCGACCATAGGAACAGCATCAGGGGTAGTGGCAGCGTGGACTGCCACTATCTGTTGTTTCTTCGAGGGCTCCGGGGAAGACTGACTCTTCTTCTTCTTCTTCCAAAACTTTCTTTTCTCGTCACTCTTCTCTATTGGCTCAGGAGTGGTGGCTGCTTCTTCTTGGTCATCATTATGGTCGATCAGGGTTTGCGCTAGACTTTTGGCGTTGTCATAGGTATCCGACTTCGCAGCTAAAACGTTCCCTTTGGTTGGCTGGGTCAATCCCCAGATGAACCTCTCAATATTTTTACTCTCCGAGGTAACCAATCCCGGATAGAGAAGCACCAAGTCATCAAATCTGGACGTGTAGGCGGCGATATCAGAACCCTTCATCTTCAGGTTCCAGAGTTCATTTTCCAGCTTCTGTATTTTACCTCGAGGGCAATATTCCGCGAACAGAAGTTCCTTCATAACTTCCCAACCCATAGCATTTGCTACAGGTAAAGTTAAGGATTTGACTCGGTCGTTCCACCAAGTCAGAGCTTTATCGGTGAATGTGTAGGCGGAAAATTTCACCTTGTCAAATTCTGAACAGGCACAGATCTCGAAGATAGATTCGATTTTCTCTAACCACCGAGTTAGAGAAATGACACCCCCTATGCCATCGAAGAATGTGGGTTTTTCGTTTATAAAGTCTTTATTGGAACACTCCTTCCGGTGTCCCTGATTACCTTCCTGGTCTTGGGTTTGGGTACCACCCCCTGAACCACCGGGGTTTATGTGAGACAGGGCGGCTGCCACTGCGGCAGCAACAGCTGCCTGGAACACGATAGGATCAAATTTAGGAGGAGGTGGTGGTGGCGGAGGGTTGTTGGTCTTTGAGTTGGGTCTCTTTCTTGGAAGCATCTTGGTCTAATAAGATCAGGAAAGAGAGGATGGTAAGTCCTCTGAATTGAATCAAGAGATATCACAGGTATATATTCCGAATAAGCGATAAAGCAGGAAAGGGTTATCAAAGCAGATAAATTATCGCTAAAGGGATGATCAAGGAACAACACGTGAATGAAGATTTCTACAACGGATTGGTTCGAGAAATACTCCCATAGTATTTCATGATTCGCTGCAACGACGGCTCGTTGTTTGGGGTATTGGGTAAGTTTTAGGTGTGCTACATACCACAGTCACTCCCAAGCACATGTTGACCGTGTCTCGAATGAATATAGTTGGCCAGGCTATATTGAGCCTAGACACGACTACATAACTGCCCAAGTTTAACCGTAGCATACAACACCCATTTACTTATGTTTTGTTCTATTTGTAGTTATGGATTTTGACGGTTGGATATACTTGTATACTTTCGAAAATACTTATATTTTAAGTTATACTTTTAGTTCAGAGCACTTAGTCCCCTTTAGTGTTTATAGTCTTATACCATGTAAGCTTTGGTATACTAGTTCACTATAAACAAGGGCTCTGATACCAATCTGTCACACCCCGAAACCCAAGGCAGAAACGTTCCGGGGCGGAGGTGACTTCATGTTGAATATCATAACCAATGTACATAGTAATCTCAGTAAACACAAAACATTACATTACATACAATCATTTACATTTGTTTGAAAGTAAAGTTATACAAGTATTATACATATATAGCATATGAACAAAAGCAAAGACGAGTCTTCTAACGCTCCGTCTTCTCCAAAAGATGGCGGTATACCTGCCTAATGCTAACCTGAGAATACAAGCAGTTTGAAAATCAGCATAAAGCTGGTGAGTTCATAAGCGGTTTAGTTTTGAAAAGAATGAGTTTCCTTTGGTTTTTCTGAAAAATTTGTTATCCAAGAAAATCCCATATTTTCTTATGAAAACGGTTTAGTTATCTTTTGTTACCAATTCGATTACGAGTTGTTATGTTATTCCAGGAAAATCTCATATTTTCCTAATAGTTTAGTTATCCATTCGTTACTTAATTCGTTTACGAGTTGTTATGATATCCCAGGAAAATCCCATATTTTCCTGAATGTTGCGGTTAATTCTTAATTCAGATTTCGATGTACTAGTATCTACCATATTTATATTATTAGTTAGGTATTCTGTTATCTTAGTTATCCTTACACTCGAATGTCGATTATCTACTTTACTTAGTTGTATTTTCGAATATTTGGATACACTCAGAAACGTACATTTACTGTATATTCAATGTTCTGCTGACATCCAAAAGAGTACATTAGATGTATCTCCGAAACTCTGTCGACATCCAAAGGCGTGTGTTTTCGAAACTCAGTCGATGTCCAGAGGCATACTTTCAAATTATTTTCGAAACTCTGGTGACACTCAAGGCGTACACTAACTGTATTTCCGAAGTCTTGGCGTCATCCAAAGGCGTTATTTCATATTCGTATTCATTCTATCCTAATGGCTCTTTCGTATTCGTATTCGTTCTATCCTAATGGTTCTTTCGTATTCTTATTCATTCTATCCTAATGGTTCTTTCATATTCGTATTCGTTCTATCCTAATGGTTCTTTCGTATTCGTATTAGTTCGATCCTAATGGTACTTTCGTATTCGTATTCGTTCTATCCTATTCATTTCGTATTCGTTCTGTCCTATTCATTTCATATTCGTTCTGTTCCTAGTTGTACTTTTGTATTCTTTCTATTACTATTCTAGGGCGTATTTTATTAGTATTAATCCTAGTTTATGATTAGTATGATTTCTTTGCAAAATGCAACATAGTTTATAACACTTTTTAAAGCAATCTGCATTTAGTCTAACAGTTTACTCTGCAATTCGAAGCATTTGTTAATACGATTTTCGATATAAAAAGCATACATAAAATGAAACATTTGAAATGAAAATAATAAGTTTAAGTACAAGATTTCCTTGTACTTTTGCCCGTATTCCCCCCTGAAAACCTTTGAAAAACATGTAAAAAGGGTAGGGGTATGAACTCACCAGTTCAGGAACGCGTCGGTTTGGATCCTAAACGTCAGTTCGGGGTTTGCAAACGCACAAGATTCCTATGTAATATGAAAAGATACACATTTGTATCTAATTATGATTTGAACCACTAATTAGTTGAGGACATACACTTCTAGTTGCGAAAACACTTCATTACAAGTGTTTGGAGGGACCCGGGTGACATCTATGGACACATATAGCTTGGATATGGAGTTTACTCTTCAAGAGTAAACTCACACAAGAGTTTTCGGCCCTAATGAACCACTCCCCATGAGTTTACAGCCATAAACTCATGTTGGGGTGCTCTAGAGTGCTAAATGGCCTTGAATCAATTGAGGGGTAATTCTAGGTTTGGTTTCAAGGCATGGGAAAGTAGTTTGGGCATCTTAGGGACCATTTGATGAGTTTACGGTAGTAAACTATGTGTTTATGGCCGTAAGCTCTTGTATACATATTCAAAAGTGTTTTGGTGGTCATTAGTCAATCACATGTGATTTCAAGCCATTTTACAAGCCAAGGGGTGAAGTTTGGGCACCATTTGACCATGTTTTAAGAATTTACGGCCCAGGAACCCATCTTTGGAGGGTTTACGGCCGTGAACTCCTTAGGGAGTTGTGTTCATCAAGTTTAAGGCTTCTAATTCGTTTGTGGTTGCTTCTAATTCGTAACCCGGCGGGACCGATTCTAAAAAATTTCAAATTAATAATTTGGACCATTTACATGAGTTTCTAAGGAGTTTGGACACTCATGAGATTATAATAAACATATAAATTTAAATAACTTAGCCCAAAAACGAAATAGGAACGAATTGCTAAAGACGGGTCTTATGGGCGGAACGGGTTACGGCGATGGAACAACTTCGGGTTGTCATAATCTTTCCTTGGGAGGATAACTTCTCTCTCTTGGGAAAGATAGCCAAAAAGGATAAATATTCTCTCTCCTAGGAATGATAGCCACGAAGGATATATTTCTCTCTTATAGGAAGGATAGCAATGAATGTTAGCTTTTCCTTTCTCTTGTGAAGGATAACTTTTGTCTCTCCTAGAAATTAGTAGCTAGGAAAGATAGTTTTTGTCTCTTTTGATTAAAATTATGATTAATACATGTTGTCCTAATATTGATTGACACCCTTCTTCTTCCATGTTTTTTGAAGATATGTTCATATATGCTTGTATTTAAATATTGTTAGTACATTATTCACCAATATTTAATGTTAATAATATATTCTATTTAAGGATAGATTCTCCCAAGTTTTATAGACGCTCCATCTTCATGATATGTATATATCCATAATGATATGCTTGTATTTAAATATTTTTAGTATGTTATTCACCAATATTTAATGTTAAGAATATATTCTATTTAAGGATAGATTCTCCCAAGTTTTATAGAAGCTCCATCTTCTGATGGGTTTTAGCCATAAGAACTTTCCTATGTGCGCATGCAAAACCCTAATGCTTGGATCTAGTCTTTCTAATTAAACATGCTTTGAATCCAAGACTTCTAATGGCTAATTAGGTTAAATAACAACATTGAAACAGATCTAGAACCATACCTTTGAATTCCTTGTTGATCTTGTAGTCTTGGAGCTTCTAGAGTCACAATTGTCACTCCTCTAATGGCTTACAAACACCGATAGAAAGGAAGATGATTTAGGAGAGAGGAGAGGGGAGGAAATCAGCCAGGGTTCTCTTACTTTAGGTGAAGTGCCGATTTGCCTTGGCTATGGGGTCTATTTATACTTGTAGATTCCTTAAGGGTTACAACCTAAACCCTAATTGGATAATCTTCTCTTAAGGCTATCCAAATCCTTTCCTTAGATAAGTCATGGACGATTTTGAAGCTATCCTAGCTTCTAGAATCCGTCCACTATATATCTATAAGGATTTATAGTCTAAAGCTTAACTATCAAACAATTGACAGTTTATACCCCTTTATTTAATTAACCTCTTTAAGTCACCAAATTAATTCCAATTAATTCTATGACTTATATTAATCAAATAACAATATATTATTCTTTATATTATTCCCATAATATATTAATAATATTTACTCTCTCTTAATAAATCATCCTATCAAGTTGCTATGGTGAAGGCAACCCAAAAGGACCATACACAACTGGGTGAAATACTTGCCTAATATAGTTGCAGCCTTAGACACTATTCCAACAGTCTCCCACTTGGATAAGTCTAGTAACTATATGCACAAGTACAATTCGGTTTGCAATCATAGCTCTCAAAGACGCTGTCAAACTCTGATCTAATCAATCTTCTCCTTTAGATAAGGGATCGTACAGTCCTCTGTTAGATATCATGCTGACAATCCTATGGAATTGTTAGTCAAGCATTTAGGTTTCTCGATCTCTGATTTATTCGACATAGAACTTAATCGAACACATCAATTCAGTTCTGACCGGGCCCGGCACATAAGTCAAATCAAATCATCGAGCGGCCGAGATATCACTTTTACCTTCTTAGATAAAAGTTACAGATAAACTTCGACTTATATGCATTTACTTATTCATTAATCAACTATACACAACAATGCATTTTATAACACCGAGTTACTGATGCGTTTTCGCATTATCAATGTACAATCAATTAACAAATAACAAACCATATATCTAGGTTTTAAGACTATATGATATTATCGTCTTGCGATCACCCTTTTATATCATATTCCATAAGGTGATTCCAGCAAGCGCGGGTTTGTTCCAATGCTCAAAACTAGTTCATAAGCACTCATGAACGTTGCAGCAACCCTTTGCTTTGTCTAAAACCATTTAGACAATCTACACACCAATTCATGACAATCTTCATTCATATCTACTTCCAACATATGAACGATTGTGGATAATTTGAACAATTCGATTATTCCTAATAAACTCAATTATTCTGGAAGTCAAAACATGCAAAGTGAAACAACAGTTAAACAATTAACATAAGACAGTAACATTACTCATAAATAAAACTCCTTTATTTAATCATCAAATGTTAATTACATTTATCTATTACACGTTTCTAATACTATCTAATCTATGATAATATCATCCTTCAGCCCAATACTCCTAGCATGCTGCAAGTGCTTAACCCTACTCAGTCCCTTCGTAAGCGGATCTGTTGGGTTATCTTCTGATGATATCCTCTTGACTATGAGTTGTCCTTCTTCTACACGATGTCTAATGAAATGATATTTTCTGTCGATATGTCTTGATCTACCATGATCCCTCGGTTCCTTGGTCAAGGCAACCGCTCCTTCATTATCACAGAAAATCTCCATGGGCTCCTTTATGGCAGGTACAAATCCAATATCACCGATGAAGTTCTTCAGCCATATTGCCTCCTTCGACGCTTCACTCGCTGCAATGTACTCTGATTCGCACGTTGAATCAGCTACGGTCTCCTGCTTGGAACTCTTCCATGTCACTGCTCCTCCATTTAGGGTAAAGACCTAGCCCGACTGCGAACGGTAGTTGTCCCTGTCGGTTTGAAAACTAGTGTCACTATACCCTCGCACCTTCAAGTCATCACTCCCTCCGAGGACTAAGAACCATTCCTTCATCCTCCGAAGGTACTTAAGGATATTCTTCACCGCAATCCAATGTGCTCTGCCAGGATTCCCATGATATCTGCTAACCATGCTCAAAGCGAAGGCTACATCAGGGCGAGTACAAGTCATAGCGTACATGATTGAGCCAACTGCGGAAGCGTATGGTACTCGGCTCATTTCTGCTATCTCAACTTCAGTACTCGGACTTTGAGTCTTACTCAATTTGGCATTACTCTGTATCGGTAATTCTCCCTTCTTCGAGTTTTCCATACTAAATCGTTTTAGTACTTTATCCAAGTTAGTATTTTGACTAAGTCCAATTAGTCTCTTACTTCTTTCTCTTACTATCCTTATTCCCAAAATGTAAGAAGCCTCTCCGAGGTCCTTCATAGCGAAGCACTTCCCGAGCCAGGACTTAACCTCCTGCAGAGTCGGGATGTCGTCTCCTATGAGTAATATGTCATCGACATATAGAACGAGGAAACTTACTATACTCCCACTGGCTTTTACATATACACAAGATTCGTCTTCACTTCGTACAAATCCAAACTCTTTGACTTTCTCATCGAAGCAAAGATTCCATCTGTGAGATGCTTGCTTAAGTCCATAAATGGACTTCTCAAGCTTACACACTCTATTCGGATGCTTCGGATCCACAAACCCCTCTGGCTGAGCCATATAAACATCCTCAGCCAACTTTCCATTAAGGAAAGCGGTCTTGACATCCATTTGCCAAATCTCATAATCATGAAATGCGGCAATTGCTAGCATCACTCTAATAGATTTAATCTTCGCAACAGGTGAGAAGGTCTCATCATAGTCAACTCCGGGAGTTTGAGTAAATCCCTTCGCAACCAATCGCGCTTTATATGTGTGTACTTTTCCATCCACGTCGGTCTTCTTCTTGAAGATCCATTTGCACCCAACGGTCTTACGTCCGGGCACATAATCAACCAAATTCCAAACTTGGTTATCATACATGGATTGGATCTTGCTATCCATCGCCTCTTTCCATTTTGCAGACTCCGGGCCTGCCATGGCTTCCTTATAGCTACTAGGTTCGTCAAGATTTACTAGTGTACCATCACTAATATACGTGTCCCCTTCGGTAGTAATATGAAAACCATAAAACTGGGGATGAACTCTAACTCTATCGGAACGTCTAAGAGGTAAGGATTCGTCAATCGGTTCAACTGGAGTTTCCTCCTCGGGTTGAGCGCCAGCGGTAGAGGTTCCTTCATCTATCGACTCTTGAATCTCTTCAAGTTCGATTTGCCTCCCACTGTCTCCTTGGCTTATGAGTCCTCGCTCTCGGAAAACTCCTCTCCTCACAACAAAGACAACATTGTCCTTCGGTCTATAGAAGAGATATCCAAAGGATGTCTGTAGGTAGCCGATGAAAATACATCGCTCACTTCGAGGTTCAAGCTTGTCGTGAGTATCTCGTCTTACAAAAGCCTCGCAACCCCAAACCTTGATATGTGCCAACGAGGGAGCTTTCCCTGTCCACATCTCGTGAGGTGTTTTGGCAACCTTCTTAGTAGGGACTCGGTTAAGGATATGGGCGGCAGTCTCTAAGGCATACCCCCAAAAAGAGATAGGTAGTGAAGCACGACTCATCATAGAGCGAAACATATCCAATAAGGTTCGATTACGCCTTTCTGCCACACCATTCAACTGCAGTGTCCTAGGAGGCGTCAATTGCGAAACTATTCCACACTCCTTGAGATAATCGTGGAATTCAAGACTTAGGTACTCTCCTCCTCGATCGGACCGAAGCATCTTGATTTTCCTGCCCAATTGATTCTCCACTTCATTCTTGAACTCTTTGAGCTTTTCAAAGGTTTCTGACTTTTGCTTGATTAAATAGATATACCCATATCTACTATAATCATCGGTAAAGGTCACGTAGAAGCGGTTTCCATCCTTCGTGGTTGATCTAAACGGTCCACATACATCGGTATGTATTAGGTCCAATAGACCTTCACCCCTTTGTACTCGTGAAGGGTGATTTAGTCATCTTTCCAAGTAAACAAGACTCACATGTGTCATCTTCCCTAAGGTCGAATGACTCCAACACTCCATCCTTTTGGAGTTGGGCTATGCGTTTCTTGTTGACATGTCCAAGACGACAATGCCACAAGGATGCTTTATCCATACTAGTGGAAGAATCTATATTCAAAACATCATTTCCTAAGTTATCAACAATCATAACAGTTTCATATATTCCATTACATGGTATAGCTTCAAAGTAAAAGACACCATTTAGATAAGCCAAAATAGAACCATTCTCATTATTAAAAGAAAATCTAAATCCTAGTCTATATAAACCATGAAATGAAATGATGTTTCTAGCCATTTCTGGCGAATAGCAACAATTGTTCAAATCTAAACACAAATTATTCCTAAGCACTAAAGAATACACTCCAATCTTGGTCACAGGCGATGATCTTTTGTTCCCCATGATTAGATTGATCCTTCCTTGCTCCACATCCCTACTTCTTCTTAGTCCCTGCACATTAGAACAAATGTGGAAACCACAACCGGTATCAAGAACCCAAGAAATAGCATGATTAGAATCGTTAGATTTGATTGTGTATATACCTGCAAAAGATGGCTTGATCTTTCCTTCTTTGATTGCTTGCAGGTACTCTGGGCAGCTTCTCTTCCAATGTCCTATCTTGTGGTAGTGGTGGCACTCTGCCTCCTTCGGTTTAGGACAGGGCTTAGCAAGATCAACTTTTGGTCCCACTAGAAGAGGCACCATCTCGGGCTTTGACCTTGAAATAGTTCTTCGATGAAGCCTTCCTCTTCTTTCCATTTCCTTGACCAATAGCCAAGACAGGAGCAGCAGGTGGATTGGGAGTCGGTGCAACAGACTTGTCTTTGAAGTTGCTCTTAGCAACCCTCAAGAGACCTTGGAGTTTGCTTAGGGTGACCTCTTCTTTGTTCATGTGGTAGGTCATCCTAAATTGGTTGTACATCGGAGGCAAAGAGTGAAGCACCATGTCGATCGCCAAGTCTTCTCCAAAGTCAACATTTAACTTACGAAGGCGGTCGACATACCTTTGCATCTTTTGCAGGTGCACGGTAAGAGATTCTCCATGACCTATCTTAGCGGAAATCATGTTGGTGAAAATCTCATAACGCTCTTGTCTCGCGTTCTGGTGGTATCTCTCCAATAAGTCTTGGTGCATCTCGTACGGGTACATGTCCTCGTAGGACTTTTGGAATTCGGAGTTCATGGTAGCAATCATGATGCAATGTACCTTCGTTGCATCTCGCTCATGAGTCTCAAAAGCGGTGATTTCGGCCGGAGTAGCGATTTCAGGGTTGATTTTCTCGAGCTTCTCATCGAGGACATACTCCTTATCCTCATAGCGAGCAATGGTGCGAATGTACCTTATCCATTCGCTAAAGTTCGTTCCATCGAAGGTGACCTTTTGGCAAAGGCTCATCAACGTGAAAGAACTAGCAGCAGCGTTGTTTGCGTTTGACATCTACAAAAGAAAAAAGGACAAAGATAGATTAGAATAAGAATCCCTAATTATCACCCAGTAAGAAAATTAGGGCTAGGATCCAACAATAACATTTACATACTAGAAAAGGGATGCCGTAATCTAACATGCAAATAAATTGAAGGTAAGTGAATGACGATTCACTAATTCTCCATCACAAAACTTAACTATTAGTCCTAAGTGTATTGAGAATTCCTAGGTTCGAATGAGATTCATTGAAACTATTCAATGGCATGTTTAAATCTCGATATGCCCCTCTTGTTTGTGAGTGGGATACCGAGGATCACAAAGCGGGTGTGAATTACCATGCAAATTCACATGGTGCCTTCATTGTAACGATCACCTATTCGATGTGCCGGTAAACCACACACGCTCTATCGAACTATGATAAACAATGAATCACCCTTTTCCACCTTTGCTTAGAACCAATTAGTGTGCCGGTAAACCACACACGCTCCACTAACTTCTTAGCAAGGGTGCAAAGTGTAATTTCATGGGATTGCATCAATTCACTTTTCCTAAAGTAACTAAGATTGGGAAACTTTAAAAAACATGTGCAGTTACTTTGTGCTACTTATTATACTTTTAATGAGAGGATGAGGTTACCCTATCCTACCCGTTCGGCTAACGACCCTCCACCAATCAAGCAAGCGGTGGGTGTGAGTGTACACCCATTAAGCGCCATTTTATAGGCCGCAACCTTATACCCACCTTATAGATCGGCTTCGTGAATGAGGCCTACTAACGGTAAGACTACCATTTAGTTATACATATATATATTATTCTAGTAATATCATATTAGTATAGGGTTGTATTTTAAACCTTTTAAAATCTAGGGTTTGAAATTTAAGTTGTCTAAATTAAAACTTTTAATCACAAATATAAATTTCAAAAACTTGAGGGCAAGTTTTAAACATTTAAAACATAGAGGGTCAAATAACAAATAATTCCAATTAACAATTAATATCCTAATTATCTATATTTGATTTTATTCAAGATTTCTTTGAAAGATAATTACCAAAATAATTAAAATAATTAATTAATTATCATATAAGGAAATTAAATATTTTATTAGTTGATAAATACCTTTAACTAGATCAAGATAATAGTCATATATATCAAAAAATCGGATTTAGGTTGATCTATTATGATTAAGGTAAGTTTCCATAAGATAATTATGAAAAAATCCCGAATCTGGCCATTCCTGACGCCTGGACTCGCCGAGTGCACAAAGGGACTCGTCGAGTCCATTTTGGAACTCACCGAGTCCATGAATCAGAAACCAAAAAATCAAATTTTGCAGGTTTGTTTCAGTTAATCAAGCAACAATTTAAAGAAAACCAAGCTAGTCTCTGATACCACTGATGGGTTTTAGCCGTAAGAACTTTCCTATGTGCGCATGCAAAACCCTAATGCTTGGATCTAGGCTTTCTAATTAAACATGCTTTGAATCCAATACTTCTAATGGCTAATTAGGTTAAATAACAACATTGAAACAGATCTAGAACCATACCTTTGAATTCCTTGTTGATCTTGTAGTCTTGGAGCTTCTAGAGTCACAATTGTCACTCCTCTAATGGCTTACAAACACCAATAGCAAGGAAGATGATTTAGGAGAGAGGAGAGGGGAGGAAATCGGCCAGGGTTCTCTTACTTTAGGTGAAGTGCCGATTTGCCTTGGCTATGGGGTCTATTTATACTTGTAGATTCCTTAAGGGTTACAACCTAAACCCTAATTGGATAATCCTCTCTTAAGGCTATCCAAATCCTTTCCTTAGATAAGTCATGGACGATTTTGAAGCTATCCTAGCTTCTAGAATCCGTCCACTATATATCTATAAGGATTTATAGTCTAAAGCTTAAATATCAAACAATTGACAGTTTATACCCCTTTATTTAATTAACCTCTTTAAGTCACCAAATTAATTCCAATTAATTCTATGACTTATATTAATCAAATAACAATATATTATTCTTTATATGATTCCCATAATATATTAATAATATTTACTCTCTCTTAATAAATCATCCTATCAAGTTGCTATGGTGAAGGCAACCCAAAAGGACCATGCACAACCGGGTCAAATACTTGCCTAATATAGTTGCAGCCTTAGACATTATTCCAACATCTTCATCATATATAATGTTAAGAATATACCTAAAACTGATATAATGAAGTGGTTTTCGGCATCCCCTTCCCGTGGTTTTCCCTGATTGTGTTTCTACCTAAAAAGTCTAGTGTTCTCTCTTTAATTATTTATTGCTTTACATCGGACTTGGGTGCCAAATAATTTCCTATTCTGCTTGAATTATTATCATAATACTTGGCTCAACATCTAATCTTGAAGATTATCGACTTGTAAATGGTATAGCATCATCTTTGCTATTCTTTGCTATAATATTTTTGTGTTTGATTTCTCAACATTTTCATTAGTGTAGATGTTCTATGTTAGTGGGGTGGTTTCTCCTGTTTTTATGCATGTTTGTGTAACCCATGTATGGTTGTTTTTCTCTTTAGTTGTTTAATGAGATAATTAACACACAACTTTATGCAAGTGTGCTTTGTAGTACTCAAATTCATGCAAACCAATGATTTTTTGTGATTGTAATCAAGATAAACATGAAGAGGCTACTCAAGCACTACATACCAAACAAGTCCATAAAAAAACATTACATTTTGAAAATTTTGAAAAATTGCTTTTTAATTAGATGGCATTGCTATAATTAGATAGAATTTTCGAATCTAATGTTATAATATGATCAAATAGAAGTTTCAATGAACCTATATACATTTTTTTATAATTGAAATGAATTGGCCTGCATTATTTTTCATGTCGCATTTTCTCATCCAAATATACCATATGAACTCCTTCCATATTGTTTTACAGGTTATATGTTCTTTGACAAATTTCTAAAAAGTAAAAATACCCCAATAAGAAATAATTCAAAGTACAAGTAACTTTTAAATTTGATAAGATAGGCTTACTTCATCACAACGAGTAGATGTCTCATGTTGATCTCTCATATCTTTATCTATACGTCCAATATCCTTTATAAAACTAAAATTTAGAATCGTAAGGTAACATATTAAATCTGTTGCCATAGAAATAAATAGGTATATGCATTTGTTATCCACTTTGATTGAGCTTGTTTCCGGTAGGTGGGACAGAACCAGGGAGTCTCGAAGATGGTCTGGTAGGCAGTAGAACTTGTCCAGTTCGAGCAGATGTAGATGGGGTATCATGTCTTGATAAGAAAGTATATAAAAATAAAACATAAAAGGAAATGGTCATAGCGTTTATTAGGGTAAATTCGTAGTTTATTGTCAAGTCAGTCATACATCAGAAGGGTAAACTCGTCATTTATTATGAGAATGGTAAAATGGTCATCTATTTTTAGAAGGGAGAATGGTTATTTATCATCATGAGGGTATATTAGCAATCTACTATTAAATGTATAAAATGGTGGTATATTAGCCATCTACTATCAGAAGTGTAAAAAGCTCATACATGATTATAAGGGTGAAATGGTTATTTATTGTTAGGTCGTCTACTGTCGATATTAAAATTTATAATCAACTGTCCATATTAAAATTTATACCATAATAGTGTGACATCTAACATTGACCTTAATCATTGTTAGTTGTTTATGTTTTGAACTTTTGATAATACAGAAAGTTGATTATGAGTTAACTTTAACCATGTGTTTAGTTTTTTGCACATTCTAAGTTTTTAGAAAATCATGGTTAATTTAGAAATTAGAAATTAAATATCCTCCTATATTTTCTTCCTACTTATATTCCTTCCCATGTAAAATTGTGACAAGTATCATATTTGGATAATAGTAATTATATTTTAATACACTTGTCATCATTTCAAATGGGTAGCAAGATAAGTAGGAATGTAACACCCATAAAAATTCAAGCCAATTTAAACTTTTTCAAAACATTTTTAAATCATTCAACATTAGAATATTTTGTTTTTCAAATACTAAGTGTCAGAGTATCCCAGTATCAACCATAAAATCATAACAGTAGGAGGAGCGGTACGATCACGCCTTCGCCTTCCCACGATCGTCAAAAGTACCTGAAACAATCATTGATAAATGTAAGCTCGAAGGCTTAGTGGGTTACCCCCTAAAATACCAACGCCATATAGATATAACCATATTATATAACCATATAAGAAAACAGGTACAACATGCATAATGAGCCATCAGTCTGACTGGACCGAACCCCGGTCCTCACTCTACCTGGACCGCTCTCCGATCCCTCGGCACGTCTGGACCGCCCTCCTCGGGGCCTTCAGCCTATCCGGACCGCTCGCTAGGCCTTCGGCCAGACTAGATTTTCCCGGCCCGGGCCTGAAGTCTACCCTGTCCGCCCAGGGTGTCTTGGCCTACTACATACAGCAGGACCTCCCTCAACCCTTTCCCGGAACCAATGAACATGTTCACATAAATATCATATGCTAGCATGCAACAACAGATAGTCATATAGATCTAACCGATCTCTAACATAGCAGCCATCCTACAACCAGGATACCAATCTAACAAACTACTATCATAGCAACCATCCTAACCCAGGATGTAATCTAACATAGCAACCATCCAAACCAGGATGTAAGTCATAAAGTGTTGGGCTTGGTGCCGTAGACCCCGTTGGTACAGTGAGGAGAACTCACCTTGCAGATGTCGACTCGGTAGATGAAATCCAACTCTCAAATCACTTGCCACAGACTCAACCACCTATTACCATAATACGAATATACACATGAGTCCACAACCTTACAAGGTACTCCATAAACCAACTAGTCAGAACCTAGTCAAAGTCAAAGTCCTCAGTCAAGGTCAACAGTCCATGTTGACCCAAACTCACCGAGTTCCTTGAAGTACCTGCCCACTCGCCGAGTCACCGGGGTGACTCGTCGAGTTCCTTCGGTCTACGATCAAAAATCTACAGCCACTCGTCGAGTTTCCTTCATGCAACTCGATGGATACGCATGCATACATAACTTGGGGAAATCTCAACCGACTCGTCGAGTTGCTCATACAACTCGTCGAGTCTATGGCAATCTTCAACAGACTCGCGGAGTTGTTCTTCCAACTCGTCGAGTTCTTGCCTATCTTCATATGACTCGCCGAGTCGACCATGTGACTCGTCAAGTCCCTTCAGTCCTTTTTGCCATACAGACTCATTTGATTCATGCAGTGGCTCCAAACTACAGATCCAAGCTTCTAAGGCATGCTTTTCACGTAAAGTTGCAAACTTTACATGCATGCATAGATATAAAGACTCTAAATGTCCAATCCAAACCCAAAACTTTATGACTCTAGGACTTAAGAAGGGTCCAGATCTGAAGTTACAACTCCAGATCTAGCCTATAGTCCACCTTATCAACTCAAAGATCTATAAAAGCCCCAAAACTCAACCAAAAGATATCTAAAAGGGAAAAGAAGTAAAGGTGGCGACTTGATACCTCTAGAAGATGCTAGCTGAGTTAGATTCTGATTCCCACACTTTCCTTGCTTCAATTCCCTTGCGTTCCAAGTTCCTTCTCTCCAAAGATCTTCCTCCTAAGCTTAAAACACACACAATAAAGCACCACACAAATTAGGGTTTCTTGAGAGCACTCAAGAGCTGTAAAGAGGCCAAAGGAGGCTTAAGCTTCCTTAAATAGGGTGTAAAACCCCGAGATTTAGGGTTTCATCTGCCAGCTCCTACTCGTCGATTCCCTTCATGGACTCGGTGAGTAGGTCACTAAACACGCGATCCCACCGCGCTGCTACTCGCTGAGTAGGGCAACCAACTCGTCAAGTAGGACTTAAAACCAAAGAAATTCTTATTTAAATCAATACCTGAGAATCGGTGCTTTACAATTCTCCCCCATTTGAACTAGACTTCGCCCTCGAAGTCCTCCGGAATAAACATTGTCGGGTAGTGCTCGCGCATTTCCGCCACCGGCTCCCATGTCCACTCAGATCCCCTCCAATGTTCCCACTGCACCTTCACCAAAGGTATTTCCTTTTTCCGTAAAATCTTCTTCTTCCTCTCCAAGATGACCACAAGCCTCTTCACGTAATTTAGGCGCGCATCGACCTGAACATCATCCAACAATACTACTGCCTCCTAGTCCATGATACACTTTCGCAACTACGAAATATGGAACGTGATGTGGATCCGGCTAAGCTCCTCCGGAAGCTCTAGCCTATAAGCCACTTTGCCAACCCTGGAAATGATCCTTAATGGCCTAATATAACGGGGGCCCAATTTTCCTCTCTTCCTGAAGCGGATCACACCCTTCCAGGGCGAGGCCTTCAGAAGTACCATGTCCCCCACCTAAAATTCCAACTCAGATCGGCGTCGGTCGGCATAACTTTTCTGCCAACTCTAAGCGGTCTGCAATCGCTGTCGAATCTGCTGTATCTTTTCGGTAGTTTGCAGAACTACCTCTATCTGACCCATCACCCTGTGCCCAACCTCACCCCAGCAGACTAGGGTTCTACACATCCGCTCATACAACAGCTCAAAAGGCGGGGATCCAATGCTGCAATGACAGCTGTTGTTGTAGGCAAACTCTGCAAGCGGTAGGTGGGAATCCCAACTCCCACCGAAGTCAATGACGCCCGCCCGCAACATATCCTCTAGGGTCTGAATGGTCTGCTCACTCTACCCATCGTTCTGCGGATGGAACGTCGTACTAAAATGCAGTCGTGTACCCAGTTCCTCATGGAACTTCTACTAGAAGCAGGAAGTAAACCTGACATCCCGACCGAAGACAATGGAGACTGGGACCCCATAGCGAGATCTCACTGACATACATGTCGGCCAATTTCTCAGCCGACAAACTCTCCCGTATGGCCAAGAAATGGGCACTCTTGGTCAACCGATCCACGATGACCCATATAGCATCGAACCCCTTCGCCGTCCTCAGCAACTTCATAATGAAGTCCATCGTGATCTACTCCCATTTCCACATGGGAATCTCCAGAGGTTGCAGCTTGCCATGCGGCCTCTGATGCTTGGCCTTGACCATCCTACAGGTCAAGCACCTCTCCATATACCAAGCGATTTCTTGCTTCATACCAGGCTACCAATAACTCAAACTCAGATCGCGGTACATCTTGGTGGCTCCTGGGTGAATGGAAAAGTGAGACTTATGAGCCTCCTCCATCACTGTCTGCCGAACCCCTCCGAACATCAGAACCCACACCCGACCGTATCGAGTCAATAATCTGCGGCTATCCTGAACAAACCGGGCATTCTCACCCTTAATCCTCTGTAACAGCGCAAATTTTCAAACAAATTTTCATTTTAAAAATAAAGTATTTCCATTCAAACAAGGCATAAATAATGTAGGTGTCATGTCAAATACAAATTGTCTAAATCCCAAGATCATAAAAACATCCTTCAGTGTGTACCGATCACGTCGGCGCCTTCCCACGGTCCTCGCTAGTACCTGAAACACATACATAACAACTGTAAGCATAAATGCTTAGTGAGTTCCCCAATATACAACTTACGCACATTCGCCTTTCCAGGCCCTGACCTTCCGGTCCTCAACACAACGCCTTCCGGCCCATAACATAATCGCCTTTCGGCCCATCACATATTGCCTTCCGGCCCACATAACACACATAGCACATATAACAAATAACTTACCACATATAGCATACATATCACATATCATATCTGACCTTCCGGTCACTCAGTCAAACCCTTCCGGGTACAGTATAGTGAGAAGACTCACCTCGTGAATGCTGAAAGCTAGCAAATCCTGAAATCACTCGTGCACACTCCATCGAGCTACAACCTCCCTATAACATCACATATCTCTCATTAACACTTATATCTTCTAAGTGTGACTATCCCTAAGAAGTCAGACTTAGGTTAACTCTGGTCAACGGTCAACGGTCAACTTGACCGGACTCGGCGAGTCTAGACGTCCTCCCCAACTTTCCCTGATGTTCCCTTTCTACTCGTCGAGTATCCCTCTTGGCTCGACGAGATCCTCGTGGAAGAATCGCGGGGCCACCCCGACTCCACTCGCCGAGTCTGAAGAACAGCTCGACGAGTTCCAGTCAATCTCCAAGCTACTCGCCGAGTCTGTTCGTCGGACTCGGCGAGTCCATGCCATGCAGTCGATCAAACTGCTTCCTGAGATAAGTATTGTCCCGAAATACACAAGCATGGGACCTTCTGGACCTCTAAAGGTCCTACTACGGGGTTATAGTCGTTTGGGTAACAAGGTACTAATCCATCTAATCACCAAATGGGTTCCATAAACCCTAAATCCATGCACACATCAACATAACAGAAAAGATCTGAAATATTACCTGAATAACGCACTCTCTGTGTCCCCAAACCGCAGAACTCGAATCCCTTGCTGTTCCTTTAGCCAAAACTCTTCTCCTCCTTGCACAACAATTTCTTCAAGCCCCTAATATCCTTCAATCTTGCTCTAGATGCCCACAGCCGTTTAGGGTTCTTCTCAGTCGACTAAAGACGGACAATGACGGCCTATAAGTGCATTATATACGTTCCAAAACCAAACGGCTAGGGTTTCCGCTGAACAGCGCAGACTCGCCGAGTCCATAATGGACTCGTCGAGTCCAGTCGCGAACCCGCGACCCAGTCTGCGGTCCTACTCGGCGAGTCTGGCTCCAACTCGCCGAGTCCCCTCCTAAAACACCCCAAAAACAATATTATAAAAATACCTGAAATTCCGGGCTGTTAAAACTCTCCCCCACTAGGACTAGACTTCGCCCTCGAAGTCTCACTCTGCAAATAACTCCGGATGTTGCTCCCGCATCTCACGCTCCGGCTCCCAAGTCATCTCCGATCCTTTCCGGTGTTGCCACTGAACCAACACCAGAGGTACCTCCTTGTTCCTCAGAACCTTGATCTTCCGATCCCTGATAGCTACTGGTCTCTCGGCGTAATTCAGGCTCGCATCCACCTGAATATCCTCTAGTGGAACCACTGCCGATTCATCGGCTATACACTTCCTCAACTGCGATACGTGAAAGGTATTGTGGATCTGTCCCAACTTTGCTGGCAACTCCAACCGATAAGCTACCCGGCCTACCCTTGCAATCACACGAAATGGACCTATGAACCGGGGCCCCAACTTGCCCCTCTTCCTGAACCGGATCACTCCTTTCCAAGGAGAAACCTTCAAGAGAACGAAGTCGCCAACCTGAAATTCAAGCTCGGACCGGCGTATGTCCGCATAACTCTTCTGTCGGCTCTGGGCGGTCAATAACCTCTGCCTAACCTGCTGAATCTGCTCTGTCGTTTGGAGTACGATCTCTGTACTGCCCATCACTCTCTGTCCCACCTTTCCCCAGCAAATGGGGGTCCGACACCTCCTACCATACAACAACTCAAAAGGTGGCATACCAATGCTCGAATGATGGCTGTTGTCGTAGGAAAACTCCGCCAAAGGTAAATGCGCATCCCAGCTACCCCCGAAGTCTAACACACACGCTCGAAGCATGTCCTCCAGTGTCTGAATCGTCCGCTCGCTCTGACCGTCTGTCTGGGGATGGTATGCGGTACTAAAATGCAGTTTAGTACCCAGCTCCTCATGGAATTTCTTCCAGAACCTGGAAGTGAAGCGTACATCGCGGTCCAAAACAATCGAGATCGGCACTCCATGCCGAGATACCACATCCCTCACATATAACTCCGCCAACTTCTCCGCTGATGAACTCTCGCTGATGGAAAGGAAGTGTGCACTCTTCGTCAATCTATCCACAATCACCCAAATTGCATCGACTCCTCTGGCAGTTCTCGGCAATTTGGTGATGAAATCCATAGTAATCTGTTCCCACTTCCACTCAGGAATCTCCAAAGGCTGCAACTTACCATGCGGTCTCTGGTGCTCGGCCTTAACCCTACGGCAGGTCAAACACCTCTCAACGAACCAGGCGACGTCTCTCTTCATACAAGGCCACCAGTATTCCTTCCTCAAGTCCAAATACATCTTTGTAGCACCGGGATGGATCGAGAATTTCGATCTGTGAGCCTCCTCCATCAAAGTAGCACGCGTACCGCCCACGAATGGTACCCAAATCCGACCCTGAAACGTCAGAAGTCCTCGTCCATCCTTAACGAACTCTGAAATTAACCCAACGACCCGCTCTTTCTTCTGCATCTCGGGTCTCACAGCCTCGGCTTGTGCCCCACGAATAGCATCCAATACCGGAGTCATCACCGTCAGTCTTAGACATACATCTCGCAATGACGTGCTCTTCGCCCTGCGGCTCAATGCATCGGCTACCACATTAGCCTTGCTCGGGTGGTATAGGATTTCGCAGTCATAATCCTTGACCACATCCAACCATCTCCTCTGACGCATATTTAGGTTGGGTTGATCCATCAAATACTTCAAACTCTTATGATCCGTGTATATCGTACATCGAACCCCATACAGGTAGTGATGCCAAATCTTGAGAGCGAACACTACTGCCCCCAACTCTAAGTCATGCGTGGGATATCTCGCCTCGTGAGGCTTTAGCTGCCTCGATGCATAAGCTATCACATGACCTCTCTGCATCAACACTGCACCCAGTCCTGAAATCGATGCGTCGCAATATACGACAAAATCTTCCATCCCTTCCGGGAGAGCTAATACCGGGGCTTCGCACAATCTCCGGCGAAGTGTCTCGAAAGAAGTCTGTTGCTCGGGTCCCCATGAGAATGCAACACCCTTCCGGGTCAATCTGGTGAGCGGTACTGCGATCTTGGAGAAGTCCCTAATAAACCTCCGATAGTACCCCGCCAACCCAAGGAAACTCCTGATCTCGGAAGGTGACTTCGGTACCTCCCAACTCATCACTGCCTCGACCTTGGCCGGATCGACCAATATCCCTGCCTGATTAACAACATGTCCAAGAAATTGGACCTCCCGCAACCAGAAGTCACATTTGGAGAATTTTTCATATAGCTTCTTCGACCTCAGTACCCCAAGGACCTCCCTCAAATGTCCCTCATGCTGCTCTCTAGATCGCGAATACACCAGGATGTCGTCGATAAATACAATCACAGACCGATCCAGCATCGGCCTGCATACCCTGTTCATGAGGTCCATGAACACTGCCGGGGCATTGGTGAGCCCGAAAGGCATCACCACGAACTCGTAATGCCCATATCGCGTTCTAAACGCTGTCTTCTGGACGTCCTCATCCCGCACTCTCACCTGATGGTATCCTGACCTCAGATCGATCTTGGAGAACCAAGATGCTCCCTGCAACTGATCGAATAAATCATCGATCCTCGGTAATGGGTAACGGTTCTTGACCGTCAACTTGTTCAACTCCCGGTAATCAATGCACATCCGGTGTGAACCATCCTTCTTCTTGACGAACAGAATAGGTGCTCCCCACGGCGAGCTGCTCGGTCGAATGAATCCCTTCCCCAGCAACTCCTGGAGCTGCGAGGACAACTCATGCATCTCTGGAGGTGCAAGACGATAAGGCACCTTAGCAATAAGCGCGGCCCCCGGAACCAGATCGATACCAAATTCTACTTGCCTCACAGGAGGTACTCCCGGCAGCTCCTCGGGGAAAACATCTGGAAACTCACGCACCACTAGGACCTCCTCAACTGACCTCGGTCTCTCGGAAACCTCCCGCGTATCCATCACATACGCCAAAAAACCCTTACAGCCCTGCTGTAGACATTGCCTCGCCCTAGCGGCCGAACAAAAAGCTGATCCCGAACGGGTACCCTCGCCGTACACCGAAAGGACTCCCCCACTATGGTCTCGTATAGTCACCAGTTGACGCTCACAGTCGATGACAGCACCGAATCGGCTCAACCAGTCCATGCCCACGATGACACAGACGTCACCCATCGCAATAGGAATCAGGTCAATCGGGAACTCAACCCCGAAAATCTCTAGCACGCATCCCCGAAGAACCTCCGTGGCACAAATCACTCTCTCGTCAGCTATAGAAACTCTCAAAGGTCGACTCAACGACTCACGACTAACGGTGATATGCTGACTAAAGGCTAAGGACACAAAGGACCTACTCGCACCCGAGTCAAATAACACTAAGGCAGGCACAGAGTTCACAAGGAAAGTACCTACGCATATAATAACATAAGCATAACATCTTAACTTTAAAATAAATACATGAATTACAGCATACCTGCCACAACATCGGGCGCAGCGCGGACCTCCTCCGCAGTCAGCTGAAAGGCTCTCCTACGAGCCCTCGAGGCCTCGACCTTCACCGGTCGAGTCTCAGTAGTCCTGGCAGTAGGTGCAGATCCCTGATGAAGCTGAGGGCACTCGGCCTTCCGATGGCCGGTCTGGTTGCAATGAAAGCAAACCATAAACCCCTTGGGGCACTCCCTAGCAATGTGCCCCTCCTTGCCGCACTTGTAGCAAGCACCAGCTCGACACGCCCCATCGTGACCCTTGCCGCACTTTCCGCAAGTGCGGCCCTTCGGACCTCCCGTCCTCGAATCGGCGGACTTGGTCCGCTTGGCTGCCGGCTGAGACTGAGCTGGCCGCCGGTCCACCTGCTGAGACTCGGCCTCCTCCCTGGCCTGGGTCTCCAACTCGATCTCACGCTTCCTGGCATTCGCCTGAAGCTCAGTAAAAGTATGATAGGTGGAGTTCGACACAAACTCCCGGATATCCAGGGATTCTTACTTGGATCTTCCACCGACCCGGTGTCTTCGGTAGTACGGGCCCAATACTACCGACCACACCGTATCAGTATTCGTCCCAAATCTTCCTCCCCAAACCCCGAATAGTGAGTACTCTACTTTGATATGCACTATCTATCTGTATGCTACCAAATATCTCATATCGGCAAACTCCCTAGACTAAGGCATCACAAATCAAGTCACTCTAGTCCTATCATGAATACCTAGTCTTCTAGCATACATAACAATTCATAATTCATTGCATAACATAACATTGTAAGGTATTCTGGGGATCTTTACCGTTCGGGCGCTGGCTGATCGTACACACTGCTTCTTTCTTGTTTACCACTTTACCATTTATAAAAGTTTATGCCTTTATTATTTTTTTTTAAACGATTTTCCTCAAATCCTCGGTTTGAGTTCAGTTACACCCGAAGGTACACCCGAATCCCTCAAACCAAGGCTCTGATACCAATTGTAACAGCGCAAATTTTCAAACAAATTTTCATTTTAAAAATAAAGTATTTCCATTCAAACAAGGCATAAATAATGTAGGTGTCATGTCAAATACAAATTGTCTAAATCCCAAGATCATAAAAACATCCTTCAGTGTGTACCGATCACGCCGGCGCCTTCCCACGGTCCTCGCTAGTACCTGAAACACATACATAACAACTGTAAGCATAAATGCTTAGTGAGTTCCCCAATATACAACTTACGCACATTCGCCTTTCCAGGCCCTGACCTTCCGGCCCTCAACACAACGCCTTCCGGCCCATAACATAATCGCCTTCCGGCCCATCACATATTGCCTTCCAGCCCACATAACACACATAGCACATATAACAAATAACTTACCACATATAGCATACATATCACATATCATATCTGACCTTCCGGTCACTCAGTCAAATCCTTCCGGGTACAGTATAGTGAGAAGACTCACCTCGTGAATGCTGAAAGCTAGCAAATCCTGAAATCACTCGTGCACACTCCGTCGAGCTACAACCTCCCTATAGCATCACATATCTCTCATTAACACTTATATCTTCTAAGTGTGACTATCCCTAAGAAGTCAGACTTAGGTCAACTCTGGTCAACGGTCAACGGTCAACTTGACCGGACTCGGCGAGTCTAGACGTCCTCCCCAACTTTCCCTGATGTTCCCTTTCTACTCGTCGAGTATCCCTCTTGGCTCGACGAGATCCTCGTGGAAGAATCGCGGGGCCACCCCGACTCCACTCGCCGAGTCTGAAGAACAGCTCGACGAGTTCCAGTCAATCTCCAAGCTACTCGCCGAGTCTGTTCGTCGGACTCGGCGAGTCCATGCCATGCAGTCGATCAAACTGCTTCCTGAGATAAGTATTGTCCCGAAATACACAAGCATGGGACCTTCTGGACCTCTAAAGGTCCTACTACGGGGTTATAGTCATTTGGGTAACAAGGTACTAATCCATCTAATCACCAAATGGGTTCCATAAACCCTAAATCCATGCACACATCAACATAACAGAAAAGATCTGAAATATTACCTGAATAACGCACTCTCTGTGTCCCCAAACCGCAGAACTCGAATCCCTTGCTGTTCCTTTAGCCAAAACTCTTCTCCTCCTTGCACAACAATTTCTTCAAGCCCCTAATATCCTTCAATCTTGCTCTAGATGCCCACAGCCGTTTAGGGTTCTTCTCAGTCGACTAAAGACGGACAATGACGGCCTATAAGTGCATTATATACGTTCCAAAACCAAACGGCTAGGGTTTCCGCTGAACAGCGCAGACTCGCCGAGTCCATAATGGACTCGTCGAGTCCAGTCGCGAACCCGCGACCCAGTCTGCGGTCCTACTCGGCGAGTCTGGCTCCAACTCGCCGAGTCCCCTCCTAAAACACCCCAAAAACAATATTATAAAAATACCTGAAATTCCGGGCTGTTACATCCTCTCTATTTCCAATTCTCCGATCTCGTACCCTCAACCTGAGCATCCCTAATCAAGCTCACAAGCGGGGAATCCACCGCTATCCTCATACACTTCGTTGGGGTAGAAAACCCAGCTGACATGCGGCTCAAAGCATCTGCAACCACATTCGCCTTACCAGGATGGTAAAGGATCTCACAATCATAGTCCTTGACCAAATCCAGCCATCTGCGCTACCTCATGTTCAGGTTCGGCTGATCCATGATATGTCTCAACTCTTGTGATCTGTATATATAGTGCAACGGACCCCGTACAGATAATGCCTCCAAATCTTGAGAGCGAAAACCACTGCCCCCAACTCAAGATCATGCGTAGGGTATCTCATCTCATGCGGCTTCAGCTGCCGCGATGCATAAGCTATCACTCGTCCCCTTTGCATTAGTATTGCCCCCACGCCCGAGATGGATGCATCACAAAATACTACAAAATCCTCGACTCCCTCGGGGAGTGTCAACACCAACGCCTCACATAAACATCGTCAGAGGGTCTCAAACGCCCTCTGCTGCTCAGGGCCCCACCGAAAATCCACCCCCTTCCTCGTTAAGCGGGTGAGGGGTACTGCAATTTTGGAGAAATCTCGAATAAATCTCCGGTAGTACCCTGCTAAACCCAAGAAACTCCTGATGTCTGAGGGAGATTTCGGAATCTCCCACTACATAACCGCCTCCACCTTGGCTGGGTCGACCAAAATCCCCTCCTGGGTAACGAGATACCTGAGGAACTGGACCTCTCGTAACCAAAACTCACACTTCGAGAACTTGGCATACAGCCATTCTCACCGTAGAACCTCCAGCAGCTCCCTGAGATGCTCCTCGTTCTGCTCTCGGGTCTTGGAATACACCAAGATATCATCTATGAGCACAATGACCGAGCGATCGAGCATCGGTCTGCAGACTTGGTTCATCAAATCCATGAACACTACTGGCGCATTAGTGAGCCCAAACGACATCACCACAAACTCGTAATGACCATAATGATTCTGAAACACGGTCTTCTCCACATCTTCCTCCCTCACCCTGACCTGGTGATATCCGGATCGCAAATCGATCTTGGAGAACCAAGATGCACCCTGTAACTGGTCAAATAGATCGTCTATTCTCAGGAGTGGATAATGGTTCTTCACTGTCAACTTGTTTAACTCCCTATAGTCAATACACATCCAGTGTGATCCATCCTTCTTCCTGATGAAGAGGATCGGTGCTCCCCATGGAGAACTGCTAGGTCGAATGAATTGGTTGTCCAACAGTTCTTGCAGCTGGGAGGATAGTTCTTGCATCTCAGGTGGCGGAAAACGGTAGGGCGCCTTGGAAATAGGAGCCGTACCCAGCACTAAGTCGATTCGGAACTCAACCTGCCTCTCCGGAGGTATCCCTGGCAACTCCTCCGGAAACACATCGGCGAAATCTCTAACCATTGGAACTTCTAAAACTGAAATTTGGTCTCCAACTCACGTATCTAACACGTACGCTAGGTAACCCGCACATCCGTGCTGAAAATATTGTCGAGCTCTGGCGGCTGAACAAAACCCTGACCCCACTCAGGTGCCCTCACCATATACAATCAGTTCTCCCCCACTTGGGGTTCGAACTACCACTCGCTGACCCTCGCAATCTATCATGGCACCGAAACGGCTAAGCCAATCCATCCCTACGATTACGCAGACCTCCCCCATGGGAATCAGTATCAAATCTATCGGAAAGGACACTCCGAAGATCTCCAACTCGCACCGTCAATAGACCGAAGAAGCAGAAATTTCGTGTTTGTTGGCGATAGAAACTCGCAACGGACACTCTAGCTCGCGTATTCGTACTCTGAACTCCCTACTAAAATTCTGAGATACAAAAGACTGACTCGCCTCCGAGTCAAATAGAACCAACGCAGGTAAGGAGTTCACCAGAAACGTACCTAATCACAGGTACACGGATAAGCATAAAATAGATATAATAAGCGAGATAAAGGATAGAAACATACCAGCAACCACATCTGGTGCTGCTTTGGCCTCCTCCGCTGTAAGTTGGAAGGCACGCCCCTGGGTCCTCAAGGGCACTGCTCGACCCTGAATCCCGTCTATAATCCTCAATGTAGCCGGTGCTGGAGCCTGCACTAGCCTGGCTGCAAGCTGAGAGCAGTTGGTCTTCATGTGACCAACCTGGTGATGGTGGTAGCAGATCCTCATATCCTGAACCGGAGCCGCCTGACGACAATCCCTCGCAAAATGCCCCTCCTGGCCGCATTTGCGGCATCCGCTACCAAACCTACAAGCACCCGAGTGCCCCTTTCCGCACTTGCCACAAGTGCGGCCCTGATGTCCCCCTGACCTGGAATCAGCGGTCTTAGACCGCTTTGGCGCCGGCTGCGACTGTGCCGAGGCCCGACCCTGCTCTCTCAGCTTTAACTCGATCTCAAGCTCCTACCGCCTGGTGGCCTGCTGTAACTCCAGAAGCGTATCACAACGCTGGGTTGCCACAAACTGTTGAATATCCATCTTGAGCATGCTCAGATAACGAGTCATCTGAGCTTGCTCAGAAGCAAACTCCGAGCAGAACATCGCCCTCTCAGTGAACATACGAGTGATCTCCGTCACCATCTCCCGATCCTGTCTCAACTCCAGAAACTCCTGAGCTAACCGTTCCCGCTCGACTCGAGGAATGTAGCGAGCACAAAACATATCCCTGAACTTCTCCCAAGTAACAGCAGCTCTTTGCTCATCCGTGTACGACCCATTCATCAACCTCCACCAGTCCTTTGCCCCGGACCTTACCAAATTCAGTGCACATTTGACCTTTTGGTCAGTAGGACACATGCATGTGAAGAAACATCCTTCCACGTCAAACAGCCACCTCATGGATTTGATGGGGTCTTGAGTCCCATCAAAAGTAGGGGGCTTCGTGTTGTCGAATTCCTGACACTGAAAAGCCCGACCGGCTCCCAACCCTGCCGCCGATACAGCTGCTGAAGCCGTTGCGGCAGCCGCCTCCGTTAGGGCTGCGTAACGGTCATCGAAGTACTCCACCATAGAGGTCTTAATAGACCCAAACATCTACGGCAACTCGGCCCAGAACAAAGCAGCAACCTCATCATGCAGGATTTCCCGGATCCTGTCATCCATCTCGTTTGGCCTCATCTGACCGATGGTCTCGGGCACTGTCGCTACCCCCAGTCCGCCCTCTCCCTCTCCTAATCCTGACCCTAAACCGAATCCAGTCACGAAGCACCTGGTTACCACCATTCTGAAACATAACACAAAATATCAGATAATCCACACAAAGAACTAGGAACCAACTCCCAATTAAACCCTAAGGGTTGTGACTTCCTTGCTACGCGTATGGGTCCTGTGCTTTCAGTAGTACGGGCCCACACTACCTTCCACACCTACCCACATTTGTTTCAAGTGTCATCACAACGCCCCAATAATATACATGTCATCCCGAGCGCTCAATCCTCACAATTAGAGGGAGGTTAAATATCACATAAGCGGCAGACTCATCTCGAACAACCTATCCACCCATGAAACTTCCACCAACCCTACAACACTAGTGTGCGCTAGCCATACATAATGTTGGACCCCATAGACTTTCGAATATCCAATCCTACCCTAAGCTCCCAATCAGACAATAATAGAACATAAGACGAAATCAAACATTCTCAGGTTATAAGATCTTAAGTATATATAGTTGTGATGCACACACAAGTAACTATAGTACTAATGTCAACTTCATATAAGGAAAACCCTAGGCTAGCGGGCATCATGTAATCAGGCAATTCTATCATGCGATTCTGAAAATCCCTAGCCTAGCACTATCATGTTGTTCTAACATATCACATAATCAAATACTGCATGGTATTTTGGGGTCTACATACTGGCTCCGGCTGATCATACGCTCTGCATCCTTCTTTACTTATTTTGAAAACCAATTTAGAAGTCGTTTTGAAAACCTTTCCTTGATTTGAGACTGGATTCACATGAATGTTCCTCGAATTCACTCAAACCAAGGCTCTAATACCAACTTGTAACACCCATAAAAATTCAAGCCAATTTAAACTTTCTCAAAACATTTTTAAATCATTCAATATTACAATATTTTGTTTTTCAAATACTAATTGTCAGAGTATCCCAGTATCAACCAAAAAATCATAACAACAGGAGGAGCGGTACGATCACGCCTTCGCCTTCCCACGATCGTCAGAAGTACCTGAAACAATAATCGATAAATGTAAGCTCGAAGGCTTAGTGAGTTACCTCCAAAATACCAAAGCCATACAGATATAACCATATCATATAACCATATAAGCAAACAGGTACAACATGCATAATGAGCCATCAGTCTGACTGGACCGAACCCCGGTCCTCTGTCTACCTGGACCGCTCTCTGAGCTCTCGGCACGTCTGGACCGCCCTCCTCGGAGCCTTCAGCCTATCCGGACCGCTCGTTGAGCCTTCAGCCTGACTAGATTTGCCCGTCCCGGGCCTACAGTTTACCCGGTCCACCATGGGTGTCTTGGCCTACTGCACACAGCAGGACCTGCCTCAACCCTTTCCCCAAACCAATGAACATATGCACATAAATATCATACGCTAGCATGCAATAACAGATAGTCATACAGATCTAACCGATCTCTAACATAGCAGCCATCCTACAACCAGGATGTCAATCTAACAGACTACTAGCATAGCAACCATCCTAACCCAGGATGTAATCTAACATAGCAACCATCCTAACCAGGATGTAAGTCATAAAGGGTCGGACTTGGTGCCGTAGACCTTGTTGGTACTGTGAGGAGAACTCACCTCGTAGATGTCGACTCGGTAGATGAAATCCAACTCTCGGATCACTTGCCACAGACTCCACCACCTATTACCATAATACGAATATACACATGAGTTCTCAACCTTACAAGGTACTCCATAAACCAACTAGTCAGCCCCTGGTTAAAGTCAAAGTCCTCAGTTAATGTCAACAGTCCATGTTAACCGTAACTCGCCGAGTACCCTCGGCTACTCGCCGAGTTCCTTGAAGTACATGCCCACTCGCCGAGTCACCGGGGTGACTCATCGAGTTCCTTCGGTCTACGATCGAAAATCTACGGCCACTCATTGACTTTCCTTCATGCAACTCAACGGATACGCATGCATACATTACTTGGGGAAATCTCAACCGACTCGCCAAGTTGTTCATACAACTCGTCGAGTTTATGGAAATCTTCAACGGACTCGCCGAGTTATTCTTCCAACTCGTCGAGTTCATGCCTATCTTCATATGACTCGCCTAGTCGACCATGCGACTCGCCGATTCCCTTCAGTCCCTTTTGCCATACAGACTCATTTGAGTCATGCAGTGACTCCAAACTACAGATCCAAGCTTCTAAGGCATGCTTTTCACATAAAGTTGCAAACTTTACATGCATGCATAGCTATAAAGACTCTAAATGTCTAATCTAAGCCCATAATGGGGTTTCCTATCCAAGGAAGGTTTCATTCACGACCAAACCCGAAACTTTATGACTCTAGGACTTAAGAAGGGTCCAGATCTGAAGTTACAACTTCAGATCTAGCCCATAGTCCACCTTATCAACTCAAATATCCATAAAAGCCCCAAATCTCAACCAAAAGAGATCTAGAAGGGAATAGAAGTAAAGGTGGCGACTTGATACCTCTAGAAGATGCTAACTGAGGTATATTCTGATTCCCACACTTTCCTTTCTTCAATTCCCTTGCCTTCCAAGTTCCTTCTCACCAAAGATCTTCCTCCCAAGCTTAAAACACACACAATAAAGCACCACATGAATTAGGGTTTCTTAAGAGCACTCAAGAGCTGTAAAGAGGCAAAAGGAGGCTTAAGCTTCCTTAAATAGGGTGTAAAACCCCGGGATTTAGGGTTTCATCTGCCAGCTCCTACTCATCGAGTCCCTTCATGGACTCGGCGAGTAGTTCACTAAACACGCGATCCCACCCCGCTGCTACTCATCGAGTAAGGAAACCAACTCGTCGAGTAGGACGTAAAACCAAAGAAATTCTTATTTAAATCAATACCTGAGAATCGGGGCGTTACAAGGAAGAAATGTAGTTGGATATTTAATCTCTTTAGAAACTAATAGATAGTATTACCAAAAAGATAATTATCATGAAGTTGGAGTATAAGTATCACAACAAAAAAAAACCTTACCTTTAGCGATAACAAGAAAACATCACAATTCATTCCAAAAGTCGTTGTTAATACCTTTAGTGACGAAATGTCATCGCTAAAGGGTCACCGCTATTACCTTGTAGCTAATACTCAATTGTAGTTACAATTAAGATTGTCTCTAATATATTTCATCACTAAAAGGCATCGGCGTCGTTATTAACATCGCCTCTATTGGTAATCCGGCCACCGGTCGGAGTTCTTTCCAGCAAGGCTTCCCGAAGGCAGACATCATCGCAATTGGCACATGTCGTCACAAATGTTGTCGCCCCTAATGCTTTTTTTAAACAATTCATATACGATATTAGTTTATATATTATAAAATGTAGATTTTATAAAAGTAAGTAAATCAATACATATCACATTAAATAAAACGTCAAATGACATAAAGAAGTACATATGACATTATATAAAACATCAAATATACCACATTACTTAAACTATCTAATAAATCCAAAATAAACATCAAATATACCATCCATAAACTATCTAATAAATCCAAAATAACATCATTCATAACATAAAACATGAAATACTAGGCATCTTCATCTTCCTCATCGTTGTTTTCCTCGTTGCTGACTTCGTTCTTAAACGAGCGGATAATATCTCCAATTGTCGTTACAAACATTGGGTTTTGAAGAAAAGTGTTAGCATCCACATCCTACAAAGTACGTATATAATTTAAAATATCAAACTAAAAAAACAATTATTATTATTACTTAACAATTAAGTCACAAGCACATTAAGTCATTAACAATTTAACAAACTATCAAACCATTAAATCAATTAAGTCTTTAACAATTTAACGAACTACCAAACTACAAATTGATAACAAATGAATTAACTACTTAACAAATAAGCAAAGTATCAAACTACCAAAAATTACTATAAATGCATCAAGTTCTTAAATATATATCAAAGCTACTAAATTCTGTAAGAGTTTAATAAGTACCTGTGTTGGTTGTGGTGCTTGTGACTTTGACTGTCATTGGGATGGAGCACTTGTACAGACTGCAGAAGGAGGTTTAGACCCGATGCCTCTCACATGCCCGCTTCGAGCATCTACTTCTAAAATATTACAATCCAATCAATGGAGTCCAGATCACCACCGGATTTGGTTATGTGTTGAGTTTCTAAAGCAACCTCACCAACTAAAGCATTCTGTATTTCACAAAGATTGTCAATATACATCAAAAATAACACAAAACAAACAACAATCTACTTCATCTTTAAGTAATAAAAACTTACGTATTGATCTTCAACTAACAGATCAAAAAATTCCTCTTGTTTATTCACATGCCCAAGGTGCAATGCTCCATGTATATTCAAATTATGTTTAACATTACGAAATATGTTACACTTTGTAGAAACAATAAAATAAATATCGATAGATTCAAAACACTTTAGTTCAATCAAACAATAAGCACAAAGATTGAATGTGATTGAATGAGTGTTGAATGCTTTATTATCAATATCTTAGAAGATTTCGATAATAACTTCTCTATAAAGAGACGTAGGGCCTACAAAAACATTAACCCTAAAACGATACATGCATACTATATTTATAGTCTAACCCTAGAACCATAATGACGGATGGACAGGCCCAATCCGATAATAATAAAGACTAAATACATGCATGATTAATTTGACACAACAGTATAAATAAACCACCAATCTCCCCTTTGTGTCAAATAAGGAAGGAAATTCTTCATAGATAAGGGCGCTTCTGAACCTTGAAGAGTTTCAACATCAGACCATGTAATTGTGAACTTGAATGTACCATTTGATCATATATGTGAAGCACTTCTTATCCGCAGCATCATTCGCTTTGCACTTGTTTGTAATCCCCATAACATAGTTGAGGAAAGGAGTTGAAACCAGATGCTTGTCTAGTAAGGAAAACAAGCACTTCTGAACATTCATACCTTCTCTGGCGCTCTGTTGAAATCCCACACTTCAATTGTCATTTTGGATTCTTCTGAGCTTCATCTTGGAGACAACATTCATAGTTTCTTTTGGTTGCACCATGAGTTTCTTTCAGAATGTTGCCACAATCTCCACATCCATTTTCCCAACTTCGTGAATGTAGGAGATTAACATCCTTTTCAGATGTGCCACAATGTGTTCAAATTTTTGCTTATCTTTAGATAAAAGATTAAACAAAGAAATCCAGTCGTACGGATTAATGCATGGCAGATCAGCAAGAGAGAATTCAAAAACCAAACTCCCAGCTCCTCGAACAACTTTGAATATAACATTGATAAAGCTTTCAGTCTCGACAGGTTTAAAGACCTTCATAGCTACGTTCTTCTTCGAACTCCATGTTTGGTACTATGGCTTTCCATGTTTAAGATAAAATGAGAAAAGCGAGTGATTGACATCACTATCCGAATCTAGTTCTTTCTCAATCTTCTCAAAGCAACAAAACATGAACGCCTTCGGAATGATCAGAAAATCGAGCTAAAACTTCAAAGAGTTGTCCGGGTCAAAAGTGACAACTGGCTCTAACCAGTACATATTCAGATTGTCGACTGATTTGTTCAGAATCCGCTCCATGGACCAAGGAGGGAAGAGGGCCTTCTAAGATTTGAGTGCGACTTGTGCTTCATTAGCCTCCCTTTCCCGACCATTATCTTCTTTGGCAATTCGCAGATTCTCATCAATCTCTTTGTCACGAGATTTTCTTTTAAGCTGTAACGCCCCAATTCTCAGGTATTGATTTTATAAGAATATTCTTGTTTTCAAGGTCTACTCGACGAGTTGGTTGCCCTACTGGTTGAGTAGCAGCAGGTTGGTCCGCGTGATTTAGTGACCTACTCATCGAGTCCAAGAGGGGACTCGATGAGTAGGAGCTGGCATATGAAACCCTAATTTCTGGGGTTTTGCACCCTATTTAAGGATCACTTATCCCCCCTTACTCTCTCTTACTGCTCCCCTTGAGTTTAGAAACCCTAATTTGTGTTGCTCTCTATATTGGTGTGCTTTTTAACTTGGAAGAGGAATCTCAGAAGTGGAAAGCTTGGAGTTCAAGAAATTTGGAGCAAGGTGTTGTTGTAGTTCCATATTCTTCTCTGTCTTGGCATCATTTGTAGTTAACAAGTTATTACCTTGGCTCTCCTTTATCTAGATCTCTTCATCTATGGGATTAGCACTTTTCTTTTGGGGTTTTGTGGTGGTTCTCTGCTTTGGGTCAAGATCTGAGGTTACAACCTCAGATCTGGACTCCTCTTGCCCCTCATTGTTATAAAGTTTCAGTCCTTGTCAAGAAATGACCTTCCTCATACCTTAAGCCTCTCCTTTATCTTGTTTTGTGTCATTATCACCTTGGATGCCTGTAAAGTTTGCAAATTTACATAATAAACATGTCGTAGGAGCTTGAATCTACAATATGGAACCTTCGCATGGCTTAAAAAGCCTCTATATGGATGATGGACTGAATGGACTCGGCGAGTCCGATGAAAAACTCGGTGAGTCCGATGAAGATTGCCTTGGGCATGGCGAGTCAGTCGATGACGCGGCGAGTCAGCTAGGGTTTTCTCAACCTTTGGACACGTATGAACACGGAGAGTTGTAAAGGGAAAACTCGCTGAGTTGGCCATGGAGTTACGGCCACTGACACTAGGAACTCGACGAGTCACTCAAGTGACTCGGCGAGTTGATGGATATGCAAGCAACTTGGCGAGTGGCTGGATGTACTCGACGAATTGAGGTCAGCATAGACTGTTGTCCTTGGCAGATGACCTTGACTTTGAACAAGGGTTGACCATTGGATTTTTGGGGCATTTTGGAAAATTGGAAATTTACAAGCATGGTTCCATGGTGCATTTAGGTGGTAGATTTGTGCCAGCAATCCAAGATCCTAGGTTTATCTTCGATTCGACAGTACGAGGTGAGTTATCATCACTATACCAATGGGTCTAAGGCACCAAGGTCGTCCCTTTATATATTTGTATCTGGATTATGGCATGATATGTTTATCGATTACATCTTGGTAGTTAGGATGGTGGTATTCTTATGCTTAATGGCCTTGTTAGGTTAGTGTCTTGGTTATAGGATGATGCTATGTGAGTGACCGGTTAGGTATGTATCCCGGTTATTGGGATGTTGCTATGATTAGTCATCTGTTAGATCGGTATGACTGTTTTGTGATATGAGCTAGCGTATGATATGTATATGCGCATGTTTGTTTGATTGTGGGTTGGGTTGAGGCGGTCTTGCTTTGTGATGTAGGCCAACATACCCGGTGGGCGGTCTGGATAGGCTGTAGGCCCTGCGAGGTGGTCCAGTCATGTCAAAGGCTCGGGAGCGGTCCAGATAGACTGTAGGCCTTGTGAGGCGTTCCAGACAGGCTGAAGGATCAATATGCATGTTGTTCTGTAATTGTTATATGATGTGGTTATAAAGGTATGGAATTGGTATTTTGGGGGAAATCACTAAACTTTCGGGCTTACAGTTTCAGTTTATTGTTTCAGGTACATCAGGGGATCGTGGCAAGGCGAAGGCATGATCATACAGCTCCTCATGATTTGTTTATGTTTCTAGGAAAACTCTGATATTAGATATTTTGGAAACAACCTTTGTAATGATGAATGGTTTTAAATGGTTTGAAAAAATTTTAATTTGGCATGAAATTTTTGGGTGTTACAAGTTGGTATCAGAGACTTGGTTTGAGTGAATTGGAGGAACACTCGTGTGACTCCCGTCTCAAATCAAGGGAAGGATTTTTAAATGGTTTTCAAAATAAGTAAGAGAGGATGCAAAGTGTATGATCAGTCGGAGCCAGTAAGTTGACCCCAAAATACCATACAGTTATTTGATATTAGTATATGATATAGCAACATGCTAGTACTAGGCTAGTGATCCTTAGGAATTGCATGATAAAATTGTCTGATTATGTGATGCCTGCTAGCTTAGAGTTTCTTTACATGAGATTGACATCATGACTGCAGTTACTTGTGTATGTATCACGTTTGTACATAATTAAGATCTTATAACACGAGAATCTTTGATTAGACCTTATGTTCTGCTCTTATTGATTATGGCTTGGGGTAGGGTTGGATATTCGAAAGTCTAAGGTCCAGCATTATGTATGATTAGCATACACTAATGTTGCAGGGTTGGTGGTGGTTTCATGAATGGGTGGGTTGTGTGAGGCCGGTAGGTTAGTCGTGATTCAGTTAGCCTTCCTCTAAGGGTGAGGATTAAGCGCTCGCTATGATTATGTATGTTGTTAGGGTGTTGTGGTGATACTTGAGACAATATGGGTAGATGTGGAAGGTAGTATGGGCCCGTACTACTGAAAGCATAGGACCCACACACGTATCAAGGAAGTCACAACCCCTGGGGTTTAGTCGGGAGTTGGTTCCCTTTTATTATGTGGATTATCTGATATCATGTGGTGTGTTTTAGAATGGTGATGACGAGACGCTTCGTGACTGGATCCGGTTCAGGATCAGGAGACGGAGACAGAATCCAGGAGGGGCCAACAGCACCTTAGCCCATGGTGCAGATGAGTACAGAGGAGTTGGATGCCAGGATTCGGGAGATCCTGCATGATGAGGTTGCTGATGTGTTCCGGGCACAGCTGTCGGAGATGTTTGGGTCTATTAAGACCGCCATGGTCGAGTACTTTGAGGAGCACTACGCGGCCCTTGCGGAGACGGTTGTCGTTGTAGCTACATCGGCTGTAACAGCGGTAGGGGGGAGACGAGGAGCCACTCGGGGTTTCCAGTACAGGGACTTCGATAACACGAAGCCCCTACTTTTGATGGGACACAGGACCCCATCAAGGCTATGAGGTGGATTTTAGATGTGGAGGGGTGTTTCTTTATCTGCTCATGTCCTACTAACCAGAAGGACAGGTGTGCTCTGAACCTGCTAAGGTCTGGGGCCAAGGACTCATGGAGATTGGAGACTGGTCCGTACACTGATGATCAGAGAGTTATTGTTACTTGGGAGCAGTTCAAGGATATGTTTCGCTCCCGATACATTCCGCAGGTCGAGAGGGAACGTTTGTCACAGGAGTTTTTGAGTTTGAGACAGGAGGGGGAGACGGTGACGGAGATCACCCAGATGTTCACAGAGAGGGCAATGTTCTGCCCAGAGTTTCCTTTTGAGCAGGCTCAGATGACCCATTATCTAAGCATGCTCAAGACTGACATCCTTCAGTTTATGTCTACCCAACGATGTGATACTTTTGGAGTTGCAAGAGGTTGTTAGACGGCATGAGTTGGCGATTGAGTTGCAGATGAGGAAGCCGTGGCATGCCCCGGCACAGTCACAGTCGGTGCCTAAGCGGTATAAGACCGTTGATTCTAGGACCGAGGTTCAGCAAAGTCGCGCTTGTGGAAAGTGCGACAAGAGTCATTCTCGAGTTTGTCGGATGGGTAGCGGATGCCACAAGTGTGGCGAGGAGGGGCACTATGTTAGGGATTGTCGCCAGACAGCCCCTGCATCGGATATGAGGATATGCTATCATTGTCATCAGGTTGGTCACGTGAAGACCAACTGTCCACAGCTCGCAACCAAGCTGTCACAGGCTCCAGCACCGGCTACATTGAGGATACCGGATGGGAGGCCAGTCAAGACAGAGCCTCCGAAGGCTCAGGGGCGTGCCTTCCAGCTCACCGCAGAGGAGGCCAGAGCAGCACCAGATGTGGTTGCTGGTATGTTTCTCTCCTTTATTTCATTTATTATAATTGTATTATGCTTATCTGTTTTGCCTGTGATTAGGTACGTTCTTAGTGAACTCTTTTCCTGCTATGGTTTTATTTGACTCGGGGTGAGTCGGTCCTTCGTATCACAGTCATTTAGTAGGGATTTCAGTGTGCCAGTGGTCGAGTTAGAGTGTCTGTTGTGAGTCTCTATCGCCAACGAACACGGGGTTTCTGCTTCTTCGATCTACCGAGAGTGTGAGATGGAGATTTTCGGGGTGTCCTTTCCGATAGATTTGATTCTGATCCCCATGGGGGAGGTCTGTGTGATTGTAGTCATGGATTGGCTCAGTCGATTCGGTGCTATGATTGATTGTGAGGGCCAGCAAATGGTAGTTCGAACCCCAAGTGGGGGAGAACAGGTGGTATATGGTGAGGGCACCAGAGTGGGATCAGGGTTTTGTTCAGCTGCCAGGGCTCAGCAGTATATTCAGTAGGGGGTGCGGGTTATTTGGCGTATTTGGTGGCTACGCGGGTCAGGGACCAGACTCCGGTTTCAAAGGTCCCAGTGATTAGAGAGTTTACTGATGTATTCCCGGAGGACTTACCAGGGATACCTCCGTAGAGGGAGGTCGAGTTCCGGATCGACCTCATGCCAGGTGCGGCTCCTATCACTAAGGCACCGTTCCGATTGGCGCCACCCAAGATATAGGAGCTGTCTTCACAACTACAGGAACTGTTGGGCAAGCAGTTCATTCGACCTAGCAGTTCTCCATGGGGAGCACCGATCCTCTTCGTCAGGAAGAAGGACGGCTCGCACTGGATGTGCATTGATTATAGGGAGTTAAACAAGTTAATGGTGAAGAACCGTTATCCACTTCTGAGGATAAATGATCTCTTTGATCAGTTGTAGGGGGAGCATTTTGGTTCTCCAAGATAGATTTGAGGTCGAGGTATCATCAAGCCCGGGTCAAAGAGGAGGACATGGAGAAGACCGCGTTTCGGACTCGTTATGGTCATTATGAGTTCGTGGTATTGCTGTTTGGACTCACCAACGTGCTGGCAGTATTTATGGACCTGATGAATTGGGTCTACAGACAAATGTTGGATCGCTCGGTCATCGTGTTTATAGATGATATCTTGGTGTATTCCAAGACTCGTAGCATGAGGAACACCTCAGGGAGTTGTTGGGGTTCTGAGATGAGAGGGGCTATATGCTAAGTTCTCGAAATGAGAGTTTTTGTTACGGGAGGTCCAGTTCCTCGGGCACCTTGTTAACCAGGATGGGATTCTGGTCGACCCGGCCAAACTCGAGGCAGTCATGCAGTGGGAGGTTCCGAAATCTCCCTCAGATATTAGGAGTTTTCTGGGATTGGCAGGGTACTACCGAAGATTTATATGAGATTTCTCCAAGATTACAGTACCCCTCACTCGTCTAACGAGGAACGGGATGGATTTCCGGTGGGGCCCTGAGCAGTAGAGGGCATTTGAGACCCTCCATCAGCGTTTGTGTGAGGCACTAGTTTTGACACTCCCAGAGGGAGTTGAGGATTTTGTGATGTTCAGTGATGCATCCGTCACGGGTCTAGGGGTGGTCCTCATGCAAAGGGGATGAGTGATGGCCTACGCATCGCGGCAGCTGAAGCTGCATGATAGGAGATATCCTACTCATGATTTAGAGCTGTGAGCGGTGGTGTTCGCTCTCAAGATATGGAGACATTACCTATATGGGGTCTGTTGTACAATATATACGGACCATAAGATCTTGAGAAACATCATGGATCAGACGAACATGAATATGAGGCAGCGCAGGTGGTTGGACGTAGTCAAGGACTACGATTGCGAGATCCTTTACCACCCTGGTAAAGCGAATGTGGTGGCGGATGCTTTGAGCCGCAACTCAGCTAGGTCTTCCACCCCAACGATATGTATGAGAATAGTGGTGGATTCTCCGCTTGTGAGTTTGATCAAAGATGCTCAGTTCCAGGGCATGCGGCTAGAGAACTAGAAGATGAGAGGATCATGGGAGATAACACCCGGTTTGTGCAGGATAGCCGAGGATTATTAAACCGATGCGGTCGGGTATGGGTTTTGATGTCTGGTGGAGTCATACAAACAGTCATGGAGGAGGCTCATAAGTCTCACTTCTCTATTCACCCAGGGGCCACCAAGATGTATCGGGATTTGATTTTGAGCTACTGGTGGTCGTGCATGAAGCGAGAAATCGTTTGGTACATCGAGAGGTGCTTGACCTATAGGATCATGCGCCGGAGAGGGATCAGGCTCGGGTTCAGGGACCGAGCAGCTCGAGGAGCAGATGAGAGAGTTGATATCAACTGAGGTTACGCGCAGTATTCTAGCTCAGACTCCTGTGATCTTTGGCACGGTCAAGGAGGGTATACTGGAGATTTTGGAGGAGAGCCTGGGAGCCTTCCGTACTGAGATGATGGCATTGATGGGAGCACGTACCTTGACGTTTCGAGAGTTCAGAGCCTGCGGGGCACCAGATTATCATGGGGCTCGGGACCCCATTGCTAGCAGCAGATGGTTGGCAGATGTAGCCAACGCTTTTCGTACGAGCAGGTGTCCCGAGGGGGAAAAGGTTAGACTCGCCTCCTGTCTTCTGAAGGACAGAGCGAGGGATTGGTGGGAGGAGATTGGTCATGCTTTGGGGGATGATGTCGCGTTGGACGCGATGACTTGGAGCGATTTCTCGGCCAGGTTCAGGGCGGAGTTTTCGCCGATTATTGAGGTACAGCAGCTGGCACGAGAGTTTCAGGATTTGACGCAGACTACTGAGACTGTGGCGGAGATCACCGCCAAGTTTAGGGAGAGGGCTCTTCTTGTACCGCAGTATGTCGCGGATGAGGAGATGAAGAAGGCCCGATACCATGAGATGTTGAGGGATGACATCAGGGAGTTCGTGAGCAGATCCAGCTGTAAGACGCTGGAAGATATGATTTCTCGGGCTAGAGAGAGGGAAATTGATTTGGAGCAGATCTGGAAGAGGAAGCCGGATGAGGTTCAGGTAGCTATGGGCGGGCAAAAGGCCCAAGGGATCGGATTCGAGATCGAGGGATCATCAGGACCGCAGTCGGTGCGGAAAGTGTGGCGGGGCGCATGGGGGTGCGTGCAGGAGTGGTAGCGGTGGTGAGTCTGGTTGCTTCAAGTGCGGTCGGACTGGTCATTTCAGCAGGGATTGTACTGTTATCGCCGCACAGGGATCAGACATGATATGTTTTCATTGCAACCAGCGGGGCCACAAGAAGGCCCAGTGCCCCAGTTTGTCTTCGGCAGGACGGGTGATGGCACCCGCCCCTGCAACTTTGAGGATCGCAGATGGCCGTCAGGGCCGGGTAGAGACACCTGCAGCAGGGAGCAGGGCTTTTTAGATGACGACCTTGGAGATGCGAGCAACGCCGGACGTTGTAGGTATGCAATTTCCCATTTTTAGTTCTTTTATTTGTGCATGATTTCATTGTTATGGTTCTGCATCATTAGCGGTAAAAGTATTTTATTTGATTTGGTTGATTGTGATCGAGTTATATGCCATCTGCATACCCTGGGATATTTGTATGGTAGTTAGGGGATTTGGTACGTTTCGATAGTTCGGAGTGGTGCAGTGATTATGATGGATTGGCTAAATCCCTAGCTATGGCGGGCTTGGGTTCCTCCGAAGATGGGCTATGGAATGGTAGCAAGGATCAGGATCTCTTTGAGTATTGAGCAGCAAGGGGTAAGCAGGATCGAAGTGGGGGAGAATCCTCCGGGTGTGCCCAAAGAGGAGCATGCAGACCCAGAATGAGTATGTGACCTCCGAGAGGGAAGAGAAGTAGTTCAACGTTTGATGGATTGAGGATTTCAGGGTTGGGAGTTTGAGAAACTCCACATCAGCTAGCGCGTGTGATGGTAATGATTGAGAATTCAGGTTGTGGATCGCCCGAAGGACTCACGGGAGTCGGAATAAGGATCTTGAGAAGCTGATGGCACGTGGGTGCCTTCGTATTAGCAGTCAGTAGTGGAAGTGTTGTAAGACTACAGGGCAGCTGTAGCATTCACTAGAGGTCAGCAATGGATGGTGATGTAAGCCTATGGGTAAGCCGTAGCATTCCTTAGTAGCTCTGTTAGTGGAGTTGGGGCGAGGCCCTTATCTCCTAGTGATCTAGTAGGGATCAAGATTGAGTAAGTGGATGAGAATGATTGGGAGTTGCCTGTGTAGCTCTAGAGAGGTAAGACTTGGGAGAGGCCGCTCCAGGATATAGTTGGGTGAGACCCGTGGGCGAGGCCCGTATGAGATTAGCAGTGTAGATGAGACCTGGGAGCAGGGTTGCTCAGTAGTATGGTTGGGTGAGACCCGTGGGCTAGGCCCGAGCGAGAGTGACTAGACTAGTGAGACTAGAAGGATAGAGGCGGGTGGGACACGTGGGCGAGGCCCGTGAGTTCTAGCAACGCAGGTGGGACCTGGTAGGGACCTTAGTGTCAAGTTAGGGGATCGGGGATCCTGGGTTTGTAGTGCCTGGATGGCAGGATTGATTGAGCAATTGTAGGTGGTCGAGGTTTCTTTGGAAGTCGCTGAGAGCGACCAGTGATGGCGTTGGGACTAGCTACCGGTGGGAGCCGGTAATCCAGTCATTGATAGGTTGGTAGGGACCAGGGCGGTCCCAGTTTATCAGGGAGTCAGTCGAGGAATAGCAGAATTGCCAGTCGGTGGCAGTGCGAGTATGCAGCGTATGGTGGAATTCAGTTAGTTGAGTCGAGGGGTGCTAGACACCAAGTGTTGGCAGAAAGGAGTGTCAGTGAGTACTGACGGTGATCACCCGTTCTAGGAATAGCGGGGAGATGATGGAGTTAGTGAAGGATAGGGCCTTCACAGTGTCAGAGGGAAAGTCGTTATGAGGCTTTGCCTTGGGAAGGCAAGGAAATTGCGCAAGGAAAGTGGTGGAGAACCTCTGCGGGTTCAGCGCAGTACTCGGTGAGTACCAGAAGGATTATCGGTTAAGTAAGTTCTGTTTCTAAGTTGTTCAGGATCAGGTTTGACCCGAGGTTTACCCGCAAGGTTGATGTTAGTCAGAATGACCAGGTGGAAGACCAGTGCAGGTAGGCGGCTGGTATTGGGTATTGGAGGCAGATCGCAGGCGGTGGGCCATGGTAAACTTCGAGGACGAAGTTCAATTTAATTGGGGGAGAGTTGTAACACCCAAGATTTTGAAAGCCAAGAAAGTAAAGGAAACCCTAGATTTAAGGGGGACTCGGCGAGTCCAAGGAGGAACTCGGCGAGTCGGAGCGGGATCCGGGTCGAGGAGTAAGTGACCAACTCAGCGAGTCGGCCAAGTGGACTCGGCGAGTCTAGTCTGTGCGAGGAAAACCCTAAATCCGGGGCTTGGAGCCTATTTAAACGCCTTAACCTCCTTCCTAGGGCCCCTTTACTGCCTCTTGCACCCAGAGCATCGAATCTTAAACCCCATTGTTGCCCATTCAAGCTCCCAAGCCATATTGAGTGAATTGAAGGAAGAAGAAGAAGGGGAAAATCATTGAGGCTTCAAGAAGTGGTCTTGGATCTGAAGATTTGGGGAGCATTTCTGATTATCTGAAGGTAATAAGTTGTTTCTCTCTTTTAGACCTTCTATGGTTGTGAGATTTGGGGCTTTTAAGCCATGGTTTGCCACCCAAGTGAGCTAGAAGCCGGATCTGGAGTTGCTACTTCAGATCCAAGTGTGTTATGAGCTGGGGAAGTATAAAGTATCAGCCCTTGAGTCGATTTTGGAGCCTTTTTGGCCTTAAACCCTAGTTTATGGTGGATTGTGCCTAGATCTCCTTCTCTACACGTAAAGTTTGCAACTTTACGTGGGGGATAGGCTTGGGAAGGGTAGATCTACAGTTTGGAGTTCATGCATGACTCGGAAGTCCTCTGCATGTAAGTGGATCTTATTGGACTCGGCGAGTCCTTCGAGTGGACTCGGCGAGTAGCTTGAAGATGAGGAGGAACTCGACGAGTGGGATGAACAGCTCGTCGAGTCGGATGAAGATAGGCATGAACTCGGCGAGTTGGATGAACAACTCGGCGAGTTGGATGAAGATTGTCGTGTGCTCGGCGAGTCTGTTCTTAGACTCGGCGAGTAAGGTCGCGTGGTCCTAAACCCTTCGAGTTGAGTCTCGAGTCAGCGAGTCAAGCCAGGACTCAGTGAATTGGACAGGATAGGAATCGGGAATCAATAGACTCGGTGAGTCAGGGGCTGACTCGGCGAGTAGAGTCGCGAGTGGAAGGACTCTGGAATTATGAACTCGACGAGTCAGTAGGGTGACTCAACGGGTAGGGTTGACCTGGAAGGTTGACTTTGACCAGGACGTTGACTTTGACCAGAGTTGACTTGGTTGACCTTTGAAGGTCGGTTAGACTAAGTGTTATGTTGATATTGGTAGCTCGGGGAGCTAGCGGAGCAGCAGTCGGAGTCAGTGGTCAGGTAGCGGTCAAAGGGGTTAGCAGCAGCAGTTCAGCAGTATCAGGTGAGTTTCCCTTTGTATGAATGGGTCTACGGCCACAATGCCGGCCCATGTAGTTGTGAGTAGAAGACCCGGGGGTTAGCCCTAGGCATAGTATGCTAGTATGATATTCGGACGAGGTCCAATGATAGAGGGCGGGTGCCCAAGGAGCAGTTTATGTGATAGTTTATACTTGTTGTCTGTGTGATACTTGTATGTGCCTGGTAGGGAGGTGAGTGTGGGCGAGGTCCCGTATCTCACCAATAGCAGAGTGTGGATGGTGTTCCACATCTCAGTAGCAGCAGAGCAGGGGCGAGGCCCAAGTTAGGAAAGGAGTGAGGGTGGGCTGGGCCCGTATCTCACTATCAGCAGGAGTATGGACGAGGTTCCATGACTCATCAGTAGCAGGACACGGGCGGGGCCCAGAGATAGGCGAGGCCTTAGAGCAAGAGTTGTTAGTATATGTTTAGTTTATGTAATGCTATGTGATATGTTTATGTGCTATTATATGTTAGTGGGCGAGGCCCTGTGACAGGCGAGGCCTAAGTGAAACAGATATGTATCCGAGCGAGGCTCGAAGCCAGGCGAGGCCTGGAGCAGCGGGGCCTGGAGCGGCGGGGCCGTTGTACCGGGGAAGGCCCAGGGTAGGGGCGAGGCCTGGGATAGCGGGTGTGGCCCAGTATGTGCAGTATGTGATTTTGCATGGTATGTGGTAAGGTGGGGAACTCACTAAGCTTCGTGCTTACGGTTTTCAGTTTTGTTTTCAGGTACTTTCGGTAACGGAGGGAGGAGCTCGGGGTGATCGCATGGCACACACCATAGATTAGTCAGCCTGGGAATGTTTACTCTGATAATAAACATGCGTTTTGAAAACTTATACTCGGATTATGTTTTGGAATGATGTCTTTGATTAAAGTAATGTTTTATTAAAAAGAAATTTTTGGTCTTTAATTTTGGGATGTTACACGCGTTCTGCCAGCCTTGTGCATAGTAAGGAACGTATGCGCAATTTGGACAGTTTCTAGCAATATTTCCAGGTGTTCCACAGTGAACACAGGTCTTTTTCTTCACTGGGAAATTGCTTCTTCCTACCCCGGGTGGCGTACCCTTGCCTTGTCTCATATTTTTTTTACATGCACAATTGCAACAAGAACTTTGTTGCGTTGGAATCGGTGGCCTGTATTTCTCAACGGCAAGTTGATCAGAAGCAGTTGAGTTCGAAGCAACAGATTCAGAGTTCAAGGAGATGTTGGTTTGTTCAATGGTGTTCTCCTTGTTCTCATCCTCTGCTACTTTACCTGTACATAAAGTAGAAGCATTAGTATTTTCAACTTGAATGCCTCCTGACATAAATCCAGCTGGTTTGCCATATCGAAGATGTCAATTTCTTCTTGTGTCATAGGGATGGATGTGTAGTTATGATTGAAAGGTGGAGGAACACTATCATACCCTAGACCCTTGTTTTGATTATCTTTGAATTTTAATTGGGTTTCAAATAAGGACTCGACTGTTTGACTTGACGCAGTATAATTTTTGAAACTAACATCTGCTTTTCCACACTTAATTTTCAAGGCGTCAAGTTCTTCAGTTATAGCAGCAAGTTGTCTCTTAATATAGTTATAATTCTCACACTTGTTGCTATACTCTTCCTGAAGTTTCCTAAAGTCTTTGGTTTTTGCTTCTAATTCAGCCTTCAGGGGTTTCTGTCCTTTCCTGAGTTAATATCCTTCATATCTCAGGTCCTCAACTTCCCTTTTTAATAAATCGATTTGTTCCCGAAGAAATTTAATCGTATCTACACTAGATAGCGTACATGAAACTTCACATGATTGAGAAAATGAAACTTAATTGACCGGAAGGTTTACGGAACTCATTGTTTTTCGACAATTCAAAGCGTCAAGTTCTTCAATGATATCAGCAAGACTAAGACGATTGAGATCTTTTGTCTTCTTAATGTCAGCCACGTCCGTATCCTACGATTTCGGAAGTGCATTCAGCAGCTTTTTGTTTATCTCAGATTTGGTCAAGAAAATCCCAGCTATATTCATCTCAGTAGTGAGTGTGGTAAATCGCTGGAACTGAGCTTCCAGGGTTTCTCCAGGGATATAAGCGAACATGTTGAAGTTTTGTCTTAACATCTCTTGACGACTCTCTTTCATGTCTTCAATTCCCTCGTAAACTTCAAAAACTATTAAAAACACAACTAGAAGTCAAACTTAAATTTAAAAAATGCCCTTTGACTATAAACCTCAAAAGTCAACCTTAAAAGTCAATTTTAAAAAGTCAAACTCAAAAGTCAAACATTAAAAGTCAAACTTTAAAAGTCAAACTTAAAAGTCAAACCAAAAAGCTAAATTTGAAAATTTAAAAGTCAAACGAGAAAGTCAAAGGTCAAATTTTAAAAGTCAAAAATAAAAATCAAAATTTAAAAACTATAATTTTTTTTGGTTGAAAATGGAGCTTAAAAATGAAAGAAATTGATTTTTGGGCAAAAAGTGTAAAATTTGCGAAACTTGGAAGCGGCAAGGAGTGGTTAAGTTTAAAATTTGGGAGGGAAGGAACAAAGTCGTTGCTGGTGGAGTTGGTAAAGTGTCGGGTTGATGAATCAAAGGTCATGGGTTCGATTCTCGGCTCCTCCAAAGCGCGTCTGATTTTTTTTTAATTTGCGAAGACGAAGACTGCAGCTTGTTGAACGAGATGCGAGACCGAGGCTCCTGAGCGAGGAGAGGTGCGATGTGCTGATGCGAAGCTTGGCTTGCTGCTGTTGAGAAGTGTATAAAGTTTAAACAATCAAACGATTTAACAAAATCCCTTGTATCTCAACTGGTTAAGGCGCGTGGTTTGAAGTGTTGGAGGTCTCGAGTTCGAACCTCGGCACCTTTAAATCCCCTATTGTTTTATAATAAAGAGTTGTTGATGCGAGGACGAGGCCGCAAGTTCCAGACCGTGAACACGTTTTCGGCCGTAAACTCCGGCGACCGTAAACACGTTTACGGCCGTAAACTTCGGACCATAAACTCTTCTTCAAAGACCGTACGCTCTCCAGAAATCGTTGTTCTTGACGAAAAACAGCATTTTTCACCTTTTTTGCTCCCAAACTCGATCAAAAACTCGTTTTTAGGAAAAACGCGAAGAACAAACCCCCCTTATTTTTCAGGGATCTATCCAAAAACGCAAAAATCTCTTCAAAATAAGATCAAATAAGCTCCAGATCTAAAAAAAATTATTGATACAACCTAGCTCTGATACTAATTGTAAGTCCCCAAAAATGCATGTGTATCAATCAGATCCGTTTGATGGTGCGGAATCCCAATCAAACAGATGATGTCAGATAAAATAGAAGAGAAGGAGAAGAAGAAGATGATGAATCTTGTATGTATTGATATGAATGAAGATCCAGATACAAGATTCACACACACTAACACACACTCTCTTTTCTCTCTCTCTACAACACCTTCAAATGCACACATTTAAGCTCCTTTGTGTTCATCACTCTTTTCCTCACTCCCCTCACCCTTATATATATATATATATATATATATATATATATATATATATATATACACACACACACGGGAAACATGGGCCGTTATATGGGTTTACGGTCGGGCCGTAAACAGGGTTTACGGCCGTTAACCTGTTTACGGCTGTAAACACTCACCTGACCGTATACTCATAACATATTACAGAAAAACACCATTGCCCAGAAAAGCAAAGTATAAACCATATTTTCGACCCAACATTGTTTTGGGTCATATTCACCTTGCATGCACGTAAAGTTTGCAACTTTACCTGATAAAAATGCCCTAGGAGCTTGGATCTATAATATGGAACCTTGGCATGGCTTAAAAAGCATCTGTATGGATGAAGGATTGAATGGATTCGGCGAGTCGGATGAACAACTCGGCGAATCCGATGAAGATTGCCTTGGGCTCGGCGAGTCAGTCGATGACTCGGCGAGTCAGCTAGGGTTTTCTCAACCTTTAGACACGTATGAACGCGGCGAGTTGTAAGGGGAAAACTCGCCGAGTTGGCCATGGAGTTACGGCCACTGACACTAGGAACTCGACGAGTCACTCAAGTGACTCGGCGAGTTGATGAGTAAGGAAATCGGCGAGTGGCTGGATGTACTCGACGAGTTGAGGTCGGCATAGACCATTAACCTTGGCAGATGACTTTGACTTTGACCAAGGGTTGACCATTGGAATTCTGGGGCATTTTGGGAAATTGGAAATTTACAAGCATGGTCCCATCATTCATTTAGGTGGTGGACTTGTTCCGGCAATCCAAGAGCTTGGGTTTATCTTTGAGTCGACAGTACGAGGTGAGTTATCCTCACCATACCAATGGGTCTAAGGCACCAAGGTCGGCCCTTTATATATCTGTATCTGGATTATGGAATGATATGTTTATCGATTACATCCTGGTAGTTAGGATGGTGGTATGCTTATGCTTAACGGCCTGGTTAGGTCAGTGTCTTGGTTATAGGATGATGCTATGTTAGTGATCGGTTAGGTTTGTATCCCGGTTTTTGGGATGTTGCTATGATTAGTGACTGTTAGATCGGTTTGATTGTTTTGTGATATGAGCTAGCGTATGATATTTATATGCACATGTTTGTTTGATTGTCGGTTGGGTTGAGGCGGTCTTGCTTTGTGTTGTAGGCCAACATACCCGATGAGCGGTCCGGATAGGCTGTAGGCCCTGCGAGGCAGTCCAGTCATGCCGAAGGCTCTGGAGCGGTCCAGATAGGCTGTAGGACCTGCAAGGCAGTCCAGTCAGGCTGAAGGCTCAATATGCATGATGTTCTGTAATTGTTATATGGTGTGGTTATATTTGTATGGCGTTGGTATTTTGAGGAAACTCACTAAGCTTTCGGGCTTACAGTTTCTGTTTATTGTTTCAGGTACATCAGTGGATCACGGCAAGGCGAAGGCATGATCGTACAGTTCCTTATGATTTGTTTATGTTTCTCGGGAAACTATGATATTAGATATTTTGGAAACAACCTTTGTAATGATGAACGGTTTTAAATGGTTTGAAAAAGTTTTAAATTGGCATGAAATTTTTGTGTGCTACATGAGCTTTGCCCCTTTAGATAAGTCCTCTTTTTCTTCTTCTTCTTCATTAATCAGCTTTTCTTTTTCCTTTTGATACCGAAGCTTCATTACCCTTTGTATTATTTAATTTGGGCTTGTGTTCATACTCTCGTGATTCATCAGCAGGTTTCTTGGGCTCTTCTTCATATGACTTTTTAGCTTCTCCCTCTTGTTTCAGAAAATTGCCAGCTTCTGAAACACCCTCGATACAGTTGAGCATAGAGAATATTGGTTTGAGTTTGTCAACAAGATGTTGGCGAACCGAGACCATTAGCAACAAATCATGAGTCTCGACTAGATTTTTCAAGAATAGATTAACATCCGTGACACAGCTTTTGATTACAGCATTTTCAGATTTTAAGGTATCAAGCTGCTAGTTTGCATTCGCAAGATGGATAGAAAGAACCTTTGCTTTTTCAATCTTAACAGCAAGTTTATCCATGATCTTATTTTCCATAGCCAGATCATCTTGAAGCTTTTCAATCTTTGAAGTAATAGAGGCACTCAACTCTGCGTTATCCTTTTGGAGTTCTGCACGAACATTGGATAAAGTTTCTTTCTCAGTTTGGAGCGTGTTCCTGAGATTGGTAATCAACGTGTTTGCTGCTATTGTGTTGTTGCTAGAGGAACTCCGAAAGTCCTCCATGAACCGAGTGATATTTGCAAGTAGTTTTAATTTTCGAATTTTTTGGTTGTTTCACGAACAGTCTTTTTAGAGTTTTCAACAGCTTTGGTCGAAGCATCAAGACTCTTGGCATGTTCCTTGGTGAGAGTCTCAATTAAAGCTTTGACAGACTCATAGGAGTATTTGTTGCTTGACGATGTTTTGGAAGACTCAAGTAGAGTATCCAACTTTTCATTGAGGGCCTTGAACTGCCCTTTCGTCACTGGTGCATCATCATCACTTTCCTCGTGCACAGTAAATGGACTGTAGTGGACATCTTGAAGGTCATCCTGATCGTCACCAAATATCGTATATGGATCATCAGTCCTTAGGGGTGAGATCGGGGTAGAATCCTGACCAATATTAACACCAAAAGTACATGCCCACGTATCAGATACATTGATAGTCACTGGAGGTGAAGTCGTGGTAGTGGTTGTTGTAGCATTAGATTTGGTGTATAGGGGAGTGGTTTTAGCAACTGAAATCTGTGGTTCTGAAACACTAACAGATTCATTGGGACAAGGAGCGATTGTGATTACTGTGGAAATGGGCTCAGAAGTAGCAGTAGGAGATGTTAGAGGAGAAGGAACGTGAAATGTTTCATTTGGTGAAGGAACTGAAGTAGGAATCAAAGAAGATACCTTCACAGTGAACTGAGTGGGAGTGGGCTTCGAGACCATAGTGTCACACCCCAAAACCAAGAACGGCGGAAACGTTCTGGGGTGGAGGACGTCATGTAAAGTGTCACAACACAGTATAATAGTAAATAAGCAAACAACATCATCCATTGCATTAAATATATAATTTTAATACAAGTGTTCTAAACAGTTATAGACACCAAAAAGTAAATCAAAATAATAAGATGAGTCTTGGATGTGCTCCATCTTCTCAAAAGCTGGCCTCGGTACCTGTCTACTGTCGACCTGAGAATACAAGTTATTTTGAAAGAGTTTATCAGCATTAAGCTGGTGAGTTCATAAGTATTTTAGTGTCGGTGTTTGTATCAAAACGTTTGAAGGTGGTTTTAAACATGAGTTTGTAAACATTGGTGATAAAAGTATGTGAATGTTTGTAAGTGTTTGTAAAAGTTTGAATCTCTCAGAAAAACCTATATTTTCTATTAAAAGTAGCCTTCTACCAAGGCGTAACTGTTTTGTATGTTCGTTTATCGTAAAAGTGTGTAATTTTCCCAAGTGTAACAATCATTAACAAAATATAGTTTGTACATTAATGTTTAAGTGAAATGATCACTAAATGTATGTAAAGGGTAAATTATTGTAGTACTGTGGTGTTGTATTATAGGAACTACTGCTGTACTAACTACCTTAAACCGGATTTATATTAAGGTATCATGTGATTAATTGTACCATACTATCGACTAGGTAACAACGACAAATGTAGGTCGTAAAAAGGTATGACGTTTGGCACCCGCAGACCTGTAGGTCCGGCTGTAGCTAGCAGCAAGGTGTAGGATAGTCAATCCAATATAGATCTATACGCAAACTCACGCTCTCCCTCCAAGAGACTTTGGCTACAACTCGGGCCATGACATTTAAGGCATGCTCCGATACAGTGGATCACAATTTTGTCAACGTATTTATGTATATGTAGTGTATTGTTACTCGTTCTAGTATCATTGTATATGTTCTCTCCCTAGTATAGTTGTATATGTTCTTCCTCTAGTATAGTTGTATACATTCTTCTTCTAGTATAGTTGTATATGTTCTCATTGTAATGTAATGTATATGTTCTCATAGTAATGTAATGTATATGTTCTCATAGTAATAAGTATTGACTCATGAATGAACTGACTCATTGATCTAGCAATAGTATAAGAATGATCCTGTGCTACCCCGATGGTAACTTACTAATGATGTAACTAGTACGCATGAATATGGAAGCACTTTTATGTCTATATATGTACACATGATATATAATTAGTATTGAAACGACTTTCGGACGGCTACCCGATATCCCACCATACCACATCCAAATCGAGGAAAAGGAAACAGGGCGGACGGCCTTCTTAATCCTTTTAAACATTGCTTATATAACTATACATATACGGGCATGCAATTTATAATAAGTATAACAAAGTTTAAGTAAAAGTATTTGATAAGTAAAAGAGTTTGTAAAGCAGTTTGAAGTAAAACAGTTTGAACAGTAATAAAATCATTGGTTTTATAGTTATTAATCACATGTGATTGATGTAATAACTATAAGTATTCAACTTGTATTCCCCCCCCCCCCATTAAAGCATTTAAAATATTTAAAAATATTTCAAAGGTTAGTTAAGGGGTATGAACTCACTTGCGGTGAATGAATTGGATTGAAGTGTCGGGTACGGTGCTAGGTGACAAATGAAGACTTGAACACACGCACGAGCCTAGTTATCATATAATGAACATATATATAACTAATTAGCCAAATTATAACTAATAAAATAATTTGGGACACTCTAGAACATGAAAACACTTTGTTTCAAGTGTTAGAGATCACAAGGATTGCATCCAAGTGTTGGTAGGGCAAAGCTAGGGTGTTTAGGGTTCAAGGGTAAACTCCCTTGTAGTTTACGGTTTTGATGGCCATAACCCAAGGAGTTTACGGTAGTAAACTCTAGAGTTTACGGTTGTAAACTCTAGTCCTAATGACCAAGTGTTGTTTTGTGGTTTAACAAGTCCTTTGAAGCATTTCTACTAAGTGGTTTGGTCTTTGGAAGGAACTAGGGCAACAAAACACCTCCTTTGAGGAGTTTACGGCCTCATGGCATTTCCCTTTGGGTTTACTACCATAAACCCTCATGGGGAAGGTTATTGCCATGTTTTCAAGTCCTTAACACAAAAAGGTAATTATCTAAGCTAGTTTTTAAGCCTAAGGAAGGAAAATAACCCATTTTGACACACTTTAGGGTGTTTACGGTTTTAGGAGATCCCCAAACCGTAAACATCTATAAATGTTGGATTTTGGTGTTTTTCAAGGCTTAAACACATCAAGGGAAGGTTTAAACATATCAAGGAAGGCTTAAACATCAAACTAGGGCTTAGATAAGGACTTAGGCACACTTTGGTGCTCTTTATGGTGTTTACGGCCCAAGCATCTCCTTGGACCGTGAACACCTCTAGCCTTGTGTTCTTGGCATAATTTCTTGATGTTTGAATGTAATACTAGCTTAATAACACTAAAGGATGGAAGTACTTACTATAATGAATCTTGATTTGAGCTAAAAGGCCAAGAACACTTAGTGTGTGTTCTTGGTGTTTTGGAAAATCTAGACAAAATACATAAATGAATGGATGAATAGATGCACAAACACTAGATTAAGTGTTTTACTAACTTGAAATGGTTAGAGCACTTACAACTTTGAAGATTTGGAATTAAATCTAGGATGATACTTGAGAGAGTTTTTGGAGTTTACTCTTTTGTGAACTTGGGGAGTAAACACAAATGACTAACTTTTGGGGAGTAAACTCATACATAGGTATGAGTTCACGGTTTTTGGGTGATTTTTCAACCCAAACATAAAAGTTTGGTCGGGAATTTCTAAGACGCGAAGTCTTTGCGGTTTTTAAAATTCAAAACCCGAGACGGCACTTTCTTTCACCCGTTCGTTTAAAAATAATAATAAAATAATCAAACAAACTTTATATTTCTTAAAAATAAGAAATAATGACATTAATTTATGATACGAAGTGGTTGACTTTTAGGGTTTGACCGAATGGAAATTTTGGGTTGTCACACATAGGTAGCGAACTGAATCTTGTATCTTCATTATCATTCCAAGCCGGAATATCTTCCGAAATGGTTCGGGAATCTGAATCCTCCTGAGCGACTGGTGACGGGGATCTCGGCTTGCGAGCAACCCTCTCGGGTTTCTTCGTGGGAGTGGCAGTAGGTTCAGAAGGACCGGCCTTGCCTTTTGCTTACCACCCTTTTTAGGCTTGTTCGCTTCCACCAAAGCCTATCGTGTCTCAGGTGTGATAGGATGAGGTCCAGATGTAGGTTTCTTTCGATACTCATTAATAAGCTCATTGTCTGTAGGAACATAGTTAAGCATAGCCTCCCGAATATGTAACATCATGTTCCAGATTGTTTTGTGATTTAAGGCTCGTGGGCCTTAATCCAAGTATGAGAAGGTTTTGAGGCTTTGAAGGAGAAAGGTTTAGGAATTTTGGGTTATGGGTAAGGTAGGTTGTGTGATAAAAGAGTCTGGTTTGTGCTTTAGAGCCCAAATGTATTGTTAAAGGATCCGGTGCGGGCTTTTCATGAATTTTGGATCTAAGTTCGAGTGGGCTTCAGGAGGAATAAAGTTGATAGAAGTGTAGGGATTTTCTTTACCTTTTCGTGGATATAAGGATCGCCAGAAACGGATTTATAACGAAGAAGTTATGGCCTTTAGAAGTTTTAAGGTTTGTAGGCTTAGCCGAGTATGCTTGGCGTACACAAAGCGTACATTGGGCATACTGACCAAGGGTGGTCTTGAATGTTCTTAAGAGTACGATGGGCGTATTATATAAACGTTGGGCATACGCCAATCAGACCTAAACACTATTTTAGGGTCTGGGACCCTATTTAAGCTCCTTATATCATAACCTAACCCTAATATCTTCAGCCTCCATCCCTCTAAACCCTAGAAATCGACCCTAAGCCTCCATTTGAGTGATTCTTGAGAATTTTGGTGATTTGGTGAGTTTCTGGTGGATATTGTGGAAGAAGGAGTTCCTTTAGGAAGCATTGCTTGGCTTGGAGCTTGTGGATCCAAGCCCTAATCATGTTGATCTAACTCCAGAAAGAATAAAGTTTGAATCTTGGTGGCTTTCTCATGTGGATCTAGTGGGGTGATCACTTGTTGTGTTTGCCTTTTGAAGAAGAAGGAGCTTTGAAAGAGAATAACTTGAGCACCTAGCTTTTGGATCTATGTTCTTCTCTTGTTGGTGTATCTTCTAGAGGTATCAAGTTTTGAACTTGCTTATTGTTGTGCTAGTTTTTTGTTTTGGGTCCATTTTAGGGTTTTTGGTCCCAAAGCTTGAATCTTTATGAGTTGTTGAACTCCAAAGCATAATATATGTCCCTTTGAGTATATTTAGTGGTGTTATGTCATAAAAATCCAATTTTGGTTGTTGCAATCAAGCCATGCATGAGACAGGAGGTTTTTGAGATAAGGAAGTGAGAGTTTTGGGTGTTTGTGACCTTTCCAGCCAAGCAAAGGCTTAAAGTCACTGACTTTATGGAGTAAGTGCCATTAGGAAGTCCAGACTTAATTGTATAAGACCAAATGAGTAGAAAGAGTAAATCTGGGGAGTACGTTGAGCGTAATTCCTGTACGCCCCGCGTACTGCCCCAGTGTCCCCGATGGCCAATATGGATTCGTGAGTACGCTGAGTGTACCAAGAGGGGTACGCATCGCATAACCTCACTGTAGACTTTTGGGCTTAGTCTCATTTTGGGCCGTGAGTGTTGGACCTGGAGTTTGGACTTGTTTCAATAGAGTCTTGGAGCAGAGGATTATATATATATATATATATATATATATATGTGTGTGTGTGTGTGTGTGTGTGTGTGTGCTTTGGGCCCTTGAGTTGGGCCTGCCATTAGATGTGAGAGAGTTGGGCCTCAAGAGAGCCCATTTATTATTGGGTTTTGGTAGGCCCAATGGGTTTTAGGTCATTGATGGGCTGGTTAGTGGACTACCTTTATACCTAATGAGCGAGAGTTGAGAATTAGTTCCTAATTGGGATAATTGCGGGTTTGGCATAGAGTTAGAGGCTGATGCGTGGCAGCAACATTTATAGGGACTGTTCATCATCCGAGGTGAGTCTTCTCACTATACTTTACCTAGAGTGGTAATTATGTGTAACCAGAGGGTCTTATGTGCTTGCATGAGCTATGCAATTTATGTGTGAGATGTGTTGTGTGCTATATGATGTGATATTTAGACCGGACCGGAGGGTCCAACAAACGGTGCTATATTATGAACGGACCGGAGGGTCAACGAGCTATGAGACCGGAGGGTCCTCACTTAGATCGGACCGGAGGGTCCAACGAGTAGTGAGACCAGAGGGTTCTCACCCAGACCGGACCAGAGGGTCCAACAAGTCATGGGACTGGAGGGTCCTACTGAGACACATCAGACCGGAGGGTCCTACAGAGTTATAGCCTCAGGTGGCTAATATGTGTATGTGGTATTTTGGGGAACTCATTAAGCTTCGTGCTTACCATGTTATGTGTTATGTGTTTCAGGTTCTTATCAGGATCGCAGGAAGGCAGCGGCTCGATTGTACACACAAGAGAAAAGAGTCATGAATGAGGATCCTTGATTTTGACAATTACTTTTGAAAACTATTTTGAAATATGTTATGACATCGACACATGAGATTTTGAGAATTTTTATATATGATGTTGGTAATTTAAAATTAAAGAATTTTTTTGAAAATTTACGGTGTTACAGAATATATCCAATAAAGGTGAACTTCGTAAGATCAGACACGATGAAGTTTGAAGTGTGAAATATCGGACTAGCTGCTATTATAGACCCTTCTACCACCAAAACATTGATTCGAGTGATGGCCCTTTGGACGATGATAAACCAGAATCAAGCACAAGAAATCTCCAAGTGTTGTGTTGTGGAAAGAGTGCTCTGAACTAGTTGTGCCCAAAGGATGGAACCATAATCGAGGTTGATTCCATGGTATAAGTCGTAGATGATGGTACATAAAAGCTTACTTGCATGATCTAAGCTCGTGACTCGCACTGAGAAGCTTTTGAAGAGAATGGTGAAAAGCCCATTCCACATTGGAGGAAGGTTGGGCTTCTTGAACTTTGATAAAATTGCGAGATTTCCCACGTAACCCATCTGGTAAAACATCTCCAGAATTGCAGAGGAAGAGATTGAATCCGGATCAACCAGACCCCTACTTGAGAAAACCCTAGCAATCGGCTGAATCGGGACTTGGAGATTGAGGTTTTATGAGATTCAATCTCAAAAGTAATCAGAAACTCATGTTCTTGGTAACTTACAATGGAGAATCCCTTAGATAGATGAACCAAGGGGACATTCTCTGTCATGGTAAAAGATGGAGCTAAAGGAGAGTGACGAAGGCACTCAATCATCGGGTGGAGAATGACAACGTATTTGAATGATTTGAGATCCAAGATGAGATTTTTGTTGGCTTTGATGTTTAGTGGCCCCGGTGAAGCGGTTTGGTTAGCCACAGATGGAGTTTCAGAAGAAGCGTCCATGGATGCAGATGGAGAAGATGAACAGTATTTGAGAGAAAAAGGGTTTTCTTGCCGATGAGATTGAAAGCTTTGAAAGTGATAAACGAAAATCAAGCGTCGTTTCCTTTTTATACGTCATTACTGGTGAGAGAAATTCGGCGTTTGGCGCTTCTAAATCCCTGAAAAGGCGCCTGAAAAGACGTGATAGATAGACGTGTGTCAAGTGGCGTAACTGACGTCCGTGATGTCAGGGTTTGCAAAAATTCTCGCGCCTGATTTGAAAGCTTATCCCTTGGAAATTGTCATTTCAGTTTTGCACGTTTGTAATTCAGCCTTAGTCACCATAACCTTTTATCGAAATTGAAAGTAACCATTCAGAAGTTAGAACCTGATAAGTGGAAAATCATGAAGATTTTCGTGCAAGAGTGTTCCAAAGATAAAGAAATAAATCAAAATATATATATGTGGGAATCTGTGATGTAAAAATAGACATAAAAGCATATGGATCCCGGGCAACGATCTCTTCCTTCTAAGTTTAGAGAGACTCATAAGTGCTTTCATGGCTTCCCGTTGAATTACGATCATCTATTTGTTGAGAAATAGTTAAAGGCTTCTTTTCATTCAGCTTTAATGGGTGGCTTTGCTTCAACCAAACTACAAAACTCAACATAAGTCTGAATGTATAGAAGAAGTACTTGTCTGACCAGTGTAGCCATAATAACAAGTATGCTTTGGATTCCTTTAAGTGGCTAGACAAAATAAAAATCTCAAAAAATAAAATAAAAAACTCGATTTATTGGGAAGATATTTCTTAGATCGAGAGCATTCCATTAAGACCTCGCACAAATAAAAATAATGAGATTTCAAGGTACAAACCAAGAGGGTTGAATGTTGTCAATTCCATGGTGAAAAATCTAGAACGTATTAAATGTTCACCATCAATACATAAATAGGATTCGGATTTTGGGTTCACTCAAATCAAGGTGAAAACAATTTAAAGATCATTAACATAGAATTTGTGTAACCATAAACCCCAGTGGTAATTTCTGAGAGTCTCAGGGGTTACGAATGTGAAAGTGAAGGTGATCGTAATTCAATATGAGAAGAGTATGGTATCTCAATGGCTTGTGTGAATATTAGCCTGATTGGGAAGAAACACTCGGAGTGAAAGTTTCATTAAGGCTTCAACATAGAGTCTTAGAGGCTTTGGTCGACATGCATCATAATGCTTCTAGGGACACTTAGCTAGTACATATAATCGAAGTCATATACTTGCCCCATCATTCTGAATTGAGGGGACAAAATAGTACCTAAGATAAAGAGAAAACACAAATAAACAAAACAAAAAAATATTTTTGTAAGTCCCCAAAAATGCCTGTGCATCAATCAGATCCGTTTGATGGTGCGGAATCCCAATCAAACGGATGATGTCAGATCAAATAGAAGAGAAGGAGAAAAAGATGATGATGAATCTTGTATGTATTGATACGAATGAAGATCCGGATACAAGATTTACACACACTAACACACACACTCTCTTTTCTCTCTCTCTAGAACACCTTCAAATGCACACACTTAAGCTCCTCTGTGTTCATCACTCTTTTCCTCACCCCCCTCACCCCTATATATACACACGGGAAACATGGGCCGTTATATGGGTTTACGGTCGGGCCGTAAACATGGTTTATGGCCGTAAACCTGTTTACGGCTGTAAACACTCACCTGACCGTAAACACATAACATATTACATAAAAACACCATTGCCCAGAAAAGCAAAGTATAAACCATATTTTTGACCCAAAAATCTCCCCCTTGGTTTATAACTTTCTTTTCTTAATTGACCCAACAAGCTCCCCCTAAAAAGTAGCTGGCTTTTCTTGTTAATCTTCATTGGGAACTTGGCATCAGCATTAATCTTCAAATTCATCACAGCTTCAAGATGAACTTAATGAATCTTCAATGAATGACTTCATATTGAGCGGTTGGGCTTTTCTTTAGTGTCTGGATTTGAACGCACATCGGGTGAGGAGGCTTGACGTATTGATTCTTGAAAGATAGCACTTTCAGCTTGAGAATCTTCAGAGAGAACATCAGAGAGACCTGAACTTCTAGATCACTTCAGCAAGTACAAAGATAGCAGCAGACTAATTGAGGAGGCTTCAATGCAATCTGTCACATAATCTTCAAGTGCGGCTTCACCTTGCTTCTGGGGTTGAAATATTAAATGTCGAAAGGATAATCTTCATTTCTTGCTCCTTCGAATGCAAATTCTTCGATGCTCACAGATGAAGCCTTGGCTCAGAAATCTTCGACACAAACTTCATGAGTCTTATCTTCACCCATATAACGGCCCATGTCTTCAATTCTCTCGTAAACTTCAAAAACTATTAAAAACACAACTAGAAGTAAAACTTAAATTTAAAAAATGCCCTTTGACTATAAACCTCAAAAGTCAACCTTAAAAGTCAAATTTAAAAAGTCAAACTTGAAAAGTCAAACTGAAAAGCTAAATTTGAAAATTTAAAAGTCAAACGAGAAAGTCAAAGGTTAAATATTAAAATTCAATAATAAAAATCAAAATTTAAAAACTATATTTTTTTTGGTTGAAAATGGAGCTTAAAAATAAAAGAAATTGATTTTTGGGCGAAAAGTGTAAAATTTGTGAAACTTGGAAGTGACAAGGAGTGGTTAAGTTTAAAATTTGGGAGGGAAGGAACAAAGTCGTTGCTGGTGGAATTGGTAAAGCGTCGGGTTGATGAATCAAAGGTCGTGGGTTCGATTATCGGCTCCTCCAAAGCGCGTCTGATTTTTTTTAATTTGTGAAGACGAAGACTGTAGCTTGCTGAATGAGATGCGAGACCGACGCTCCTGAGCGAGGCGAGGTGCGATGTGCTGATGCGAAGCTTGGCTTGCTGCTGTTGAGAAGTGTATAAAGTTTAAACAATCAAACGGTTTAACAAAATCCCTTGTAGCTCAACTGGTTAAGGCGCGTGGTTTGAAGTGTTGGAGGTCTCGAGTTCGAACCTCAGCACCTCTAAATCCCCTATCTTTTTATAATAAAGAGTTGTTGATGCAAGGACGAGGCCGCAAACTCCGGACCGTGAACACATTTCCGGCCGTAAACTCCGACGACCGTGAACACGTTTACGGCCGTAAACTCAGGACCGTAAACCCTTCAAAGACCATAAACTCTCTTTCAAAGACCGTAAACTCTCCAGAAATCGCTGTTCTTAACGAAAAACGGCGTTTTTTCACCTTTTTTGCTCCAAAACTCGATCAAAAACTCGTTTTTAGGAAAAACGCGAAGAACAAACTCCCCTTATTTTTCAGAGATCTATCCAAAAACGCAAAAAAACTCTTCAAAATAAGATCAACTAAGCTCCAGGTCTGAAAAAAAAATTGATTGATACAACCTGGCTCTGATACCAATTGTAAGTCCCCAAAAATGCATGTGTATCAATCAAATCCGTTTGATGGTGCGGAATCCCAATCAAACGGATGATGTCATATCAAATAGAAGAGAAGGAGAAGAAGAAGATGATGAATCTTGTATGTATTGATATGAATGAAGATCTGGATACAAGATTAACACACACTAACACACACTCTCTTTTCTCTCTCTCTAGAACACCTTCAAATGCACACACTTAAGCTCCTCTGTGTTCATCACTCTTTTCCTCACTCCCCTCACCCCTATATATATATATATATATATATATATATATATACACACGGGAAACATGGGCCGTTATATGGGTTTATGGTCGGGCCATAAACAGGGTTTACGGTCTGGCCGTAAACAGGGTTTACGGCCATAAACTTGTTTACAGCTGTAAACACTCACCTGACCGTAAACTCATAACATATTACAGAAAAACACCATTGCCCAGAAAAGCAAAGTGTAAACCATATTTTTGACCCAACAATTTTTGGAGTTTTTGATTTTCTGAAAAGATAAAACATAAACAAGAAAGAAAATATTTTTATATTTTGAAATTTTTCTGAAAAATAAATAAAAACAGAACATAAAAGACCGAACATACATAATATACAAAGGATACATGATGTTTCGAATCCCAAATGAACAGTAGACTCTAAAGCGTTACGAGCGCTCAAACCCGTTCGGAGTGTGAACAGTTACATACGAGTACCTCTGAGGGGTCCGACCGGTTTGAAACTTACGAGATGCATTCCGATTATAGTATGGTTTTGGAACAGATTCTGTTTCTATCATTCCTAAGCCTAGTAGAATTCGATTGAGGATTGTTTCAGGTAAGTCTTTTGTGAAGATATCAGCATGTTGATCAGCGGATCTTACAAAATGTACTTCGAGGTTCCCATCTTCTACGTGATCCTTTATGAAATGATACATCAGTGCAATATGTTTAATCTTTAAATGTTGCACTAGGTTGTGAAAATTCTGAATAGCACTTTCTGAATCACCATAGAGTGGAATCATCTTCATGTTTATGCCATAGTCTCGAAGTTGGCTTTGTATCCAGACGACTTTCGAAGTGTATGATGCAGTTGCGATGTATTCATCTTCTGCAGTAGATAAGGATACACAATTTTGTTTCTTTGATTTCCAAGTTACTAGTTTTCCATCTAAAACACACATCCCCCAGAAGTGATTTTACGATCAAGAACGCATCCACCTAGATCAGCATCCGAAAATGCTTGCACAAAGAATCCGTAGTTTGAAGGATACCATATTCCGAGAGAAGATGATCTCTTGAGATATCTCAGAATTCCTTCACAGTTGTCATGTGTGGTTCACGAGGATTTTCCTGAAACCTAGCACAATAACATACATAAAACATTATGTCTGGTCGACTGGATGTTAGATACATCAAAGAACCAATCATTTGTCGATAGAGAGCATTATCCGCTGCAAGCTTATCTAAGGACGGTGTTAGCCTCGTTCCGAATGACATCGGTACCTTGACTCGTGAATCTCTTACCATTCCGAATTTCATAAGTAATGACTTGGTGTAGGCTTCCTGGTTAATGAAAATCCCCTGCAAACTCTGTCTAATATTTAAACCAAGGAAAAAATTAATAGGACCCATTGAGCTCATCTCAAATTTAGTCTCCATCAACTTTCGAAATTCAACGGTCAATCTAAGATTGGTTGATCTGAAAATGATATCATCAACATAGATTTGTACGATCATCAGATGGTCACCATCTTTCTTACGAAAGAAGGTTGGGTCGATCGAGCCTTGTTTCAACTTTGATTGTTTTAAGAATCGGGTAAGGGTTTCATACCATGCTCGAGGACCCTGTTTTAAACCGTACACAACCTTATCCAAAATGTAGTAATGGTTTGGAGATTTATCGTTTACGAAACCTGGTGTTGCTCTACGTAGACCGTTTCTTCTAACTCGCCATTCAGAAAAGCACAATTTACATCCATCTAATAGAGTTCAAAGTTCTTGTGAGCTGCATAGGCGAGGAAAATGCAAACAGATTCGAGCCTTGCAACTGGTGCAAATGTCTCTTTTTAGTCTATGCCTTTTTCCTAGCAGTATCCTTTCACAACCAACCTATCTTTGTTCTGGATAACATTTCCTTCCTTGTCAAGCTTGTTCCGAAACACCCATTTTAAACCGACCACAGAAGCATCCTTCGGAGTTGGAATCAATCTCCATACTTTGTTGTGTTCGAACTCATTAAGCTTTTCCTGCATAGCTTGCACCCAATTAGAGTGATCAAGAGTGACCTTTACAGTCTTGGACTCAATTTTGGAGATAAACAAATTAAACATGCAAAATTCCATTGTTGAAAATAATGTAGTTTGATTCGCTTTTTGTTGAGCTCTCGTGAGAACTCCTGTAGTTGGTGCTCCGATGACTTGAGTTTTGGGATGATCTTTGGTCCATTTTATTAATGGTCGGTAGTTTAGATCATAAATTGGGTCTAATTTGGCATTGACATCTTCAAATTTTGATTGAACGTCTTTGAAGTCATTATTTTCATTGTCATTCTCCCCCTGGATCAGAACATCAGTACTGAGTACTGAATTTAGGGTTTGAATTCTCCCCCTCAACAGATGTATTACATATGGAGGTTGAAGTGGAACCCTCCCCCTGGAATGTAGTAGAAGTAGGTTGTGTTTGGGGTGGAACTTCAGACGTCTTCGGAATATCAGTGTTAACTTTTGGATCCAAACGAACACCCTTACATGCATATACAAATTTCATATAACACTTTCAATTCATATACTAATTTCATATAACAAATTCATATACAAATTTCATATATAATTCACATAAAGACATTTAGTTCATATAAAAATTTCATACACAATCCATAAACAATTCATATAACACTTTCAATTCATATACATTTTTTATATACAAATTTCTAACATACATAATACATTATATATACCAATTAGATACAAACAATATACCTATACAAATTTCTAACAATTTCATATACAATTTTCTAACAATTTCATATGCGAACTTCATATAACAATTTCATATGTGTAACAAAGACACATAATACATATAAGTAACAGAATTCAACAAATAAGAAGAGATGTCGGAAAAACGCACTTGTAGCCGGAAAAAGTAGAAATGCGGTGTTGTAGGGGTGGTGGTCGTCGAAAAAATCAACGGTGGTTGTTGTGGTGATTTAAAACCAAAAAATTCAACAAATTAGAAGAGAAATTGAGGTCAAAAGAGAAAGAGAAAGAGAAAGGAGGAAGATGAGTGCATATCGTCACCGCAAATCGAAGTCGAAGAAGTTGTTGTCATTGGGTGTGAAAGAAATCTAGCGAAAGGGTTGAAACTATTCCGGCGAGTTGGTGGTGGAGGCCGGTCAGTGGTGACTGTCGCTGAAAATCGTCGTTGGTCGAAGGTGAGAATCGTGTTCGGTCGTCGGAGGCTTGAAGAGAGAAAGCAATGCAATGAGTAGCAGAATTGGGACAATGTTCGATCAAAAGAGGGACACCATTTGCAGCAACGCTAATAGTAGTGACCTAAGGCTATTAGCGACACATTGGAGGGAATTACCCGCGTCTTTTCTGGTGATTTTTGGCCATTGGTGTAAGTCCCTAATCTTCTTGTGTATCAATCAGATCCGTTTGATGGTGTGGAATCCCAATCAAACGGATGATGTCAGATCAAATAGAAGAGAAGAATAAGAATAATAATATGAATCTTCAATGTATTGAATAGATTGGAATGATGCTCCTTTACATGAGATTCACACACACATAAGCTCCTATGTTTTCTTCTGTTCATCAATCTCTACTCCTCACCCCTAACACCTATATATATATATATATATATATATATATACACAAAAGGAACATGGGCCAGAGAACATGGGCCGTAAATGGGTTTACGGTCGGGCCATAAACAGGGTTTATGGCCGTAAACATGTTTACGGCCGTAAACACCCACCTAGCCATAAACCTGACCATAAACTCATAAAATATTACAGAAAAATACAATTTCCTAGAAAAGCAAAGTATAAACCATAATATTGACCCAACAATCTCCCCCTTGGTTTATTACTTTCTTTTCTTAATTGACCCAACAAGCTCCCCCTTAAAAGTAGTTGGCTTTTCTTGTCAATCTTCATCGAGAGCTTGGCTTCAGCATTAATCTTCAAATTCTTCACAACTTCAAGATGAACTTGATGAATCTTCAATGAATGACTTCATCTTGAGCAGTTGGGCTTTTCTTCAAGTTTTGGCACTGAACGCACATTGGGTGAGGAGGCTTGACGTACTGATTCTTGAAAGATAGCGCTTTCAGCTTGAGAATCTTCAGAGAGAACAGATTTTCTAGATCACTTTAGCAGGTTCATGATAGCAACAAACTGATCGAGGAGTCTTCAATTCAATCTGTCAAATAATCTTCAATTCCAGCTTCACCTTGCTTCTGGGGTTGAAGGATTGAATGTCGAAAGAATAATATTCATTTCTTGCTCCTTCGAATGAGAATTCTTCGATGTTCACGGACGAAGCCTTGGCTCAGAAATCTTCGACACAAACTCCATGAGTTTCATCTTCACCTGAATTCACTTTTCAAGACAAAACAAAACTAAAAGAAAATTTAGCACACAATATTTTTGGGTTTTTCATTTTCTTGAACAGAATACTACACTTTTTTATTTTGAATTTTCTGATTTTTGTTTGTTTTTTTAATTCTCCCCCTAAATTTGTGCATAGAGGAAAATTATGAACAAATTTAACAAAAAGAAAAATATTTGGGATCAAAGTTGTGAGACAGTCTTGTTTATCAGTACATTCACCTTCATGAATAGATCTGGTCAATTGTCAATATTGTGGTCCACTTAAACACGAAGAATATTGAAAAACTTTTCTAAATAAACCATTTAGCTGACGACGACCACGGGTATTGTTGTCCACTTAAATTAAGCAGCGAGATCTACAGACAACCTCTAATTGGTTCGATTTTAGTTGCACTAGAACATGGTCCCCACTTCCTGATATACCCTGGTTATCAAGAACTTCCAAAGAACTCCTTACTTTAGGTGAGTAAACAATTATTAAGGAGGAAGTCAGATTTAGAAATGGGTGCATATGTTGTGTCCCAGCTCGGATATATTTCAGTCGCGCAGAGGGGAAAAAATATGGCTAACTAGGATAGAGAGATTGAGAAGTAGAATTTTGCATATGTTGTATCCCAGGTCGGATCTTCCGATCACGCAGAGGGGACAGCATATGACTAACAGATAGAGATAGTTTCATAGATAAGAAGGTGTGTAGAAATAGAGTTGCATATGTTGCAATCCAAGTCAAATCTTCCGATCACGCAGAGGAAGCAACATATGACTGACAGATAGAAAGCAAGAAAATAATTTCCTACAGACCTACTTTATCAGAACCCCCCAGTCGCCCTATCAGAACCAGAATTAAGGACATAAGTCCATACATCAAGGAAAAGTTGAACCACTGTTCTAGATGCATATTAATTTAGTGTATCCCGTGGGTTCCCGTGTTTATCTCACTGCCCAATCTACCCGAGCGTCGTATGGTCAGTCCAAAAAATCTTATCCAAATCCACACTATCAAATCCTTCGTGCCTACCAGCACATTGAACATAGAGTCTAGACAATTCAGATTCAATCCCTTACACATGTTTTAGACTGCCCGTTATCACATTCTTGATATCACTTCCCAATAATAACTACTAACGAAAAACTATTAAGAAAATGAAAAATTGTCTTTAAAATGAATCAGAGTAAGATAAACTCAGGAGTATAGAGAAGAAAACGCAAACTGCAATTCACCGATTGAATTTGCATCCAGAAGGTCTGAGAACAGCACGCATAATCTAAGAACAGATCCGAAAATTCTTCATGTCATTAAGCACTAACCCCATTTGTGATCTCTTCCTTTCCCGCAAAGGACACATACTCTCAAACAAAAGTCTTAATGTTGTACAGTTGAGAGATGTCCCCTATCATGTGCCTGGAACAGCCACTACCAACAAACCAAAGTCTGATGATATGCCTCCATAGCTGCTCTGACACAGAGCGGGATTAGTTGGTCTTTGGAACCCAGTCCATTTTGAAATTGGGTCGACCTTTGTCATCAATGCAGGGTACTCTCTCCCATGACATATCTTGATTATCACAAACAAAAGATGTAGAAATATTATAGTCATTAGTTGATTTGGGAGATTGAGCCTTCAGAACCCATTTGTAGTTGGGTTTAAACCATTTCTTTTTCGATCTGATGGGTGGCTCGGTGCTTTCTTTTGATCTTGATGTCAGCCGTTGAGATGACTTTGACTTAACCAGTCTTTGTTTCACTGGAGCATCTCTTGGATTGGGCTTGTTGGCTAATATTTCCTTCTTGCCCTTGGGATTCAGATTCTTGGCCTTGTGGGTTTGATTCTTAGCCTTCTGCGCATTCCAGTCAATTGTCTGAACGTGACCTTGAGGGGTTTCTATTGGAGTATCTCCCTCTTGGCGCGTTCTGCCAACCTTGTGCATAGTAGGGGACGTATGTGCGATTAGGACAATTTTTGGCAATATGTCCAGGTGTTCCACAGTGAAAACATGTCTTTTTCTTCACTGTGAAGTTGTTTCTTCCTGCCCCTGGTGGCGTATCCTTGCCTTGTCTCTTATTGTTCCCACAAGCAAAATTGTAACAAGCACTCTATTGCGCTGGAATTGGTGGCTTGTATTTCTCAATGGCATGTTTGTTAGAAGTAAAAGAATTCTAAGTAACAGATTCTGAGTTCAAGGAGTCATTAGTATGTTCAGTAGTGTTCTCCTTGTTCTCATCTTGTGCTACTTTACCTGCACATGAAGTAGAAACATTAGAATCTTCAACCTGAATACCTCTTGAAACAAATCCCGATGGTTTGCCATATTGAAGATGTGCCCCCCTGTCAATTTCTTCTTGTGTCATAGGGATGTATGTGTAGTATTCAAAGGTGGAGGAACACTATCATACCCTAGACCCTTGTTTTGATTATCTTTGAATTTTAATTGGGTTTTAAATAAGGACTCGACTGCCTGACTTGACGCAGTATAATTTTTGAAACTAACATCTGTTTTTCCACACTTAATTTTCAAAGTGTCAAGTTCTTCAGTTACAGCAGCAAGTTGTCTCTTAATATAGTCATAATTTTCACACTTGTTGTTATACTCTTCCTGAAGCTTCCTAAAGTCTTTGGTTTTTTCTTCTAATTCAGTCTTCAGGGGTTTCTGTCCTTTCCTGAGTTGATATCCTTCGTATTTTAGGTCTTCGACTTCCCTTTTTAGCAAATCATTATGTTCACGAAGAATTTTAATCGTATCTTCACAAGATGGAGTACATGAAACTTCATTGGCCGGGATGTTTGTGGAACTCATTGTTTTTCCACATTTCAAAGCATCAAGCTCTTCAATTACATTCGCAATACTAAGACGATTGAGATCTTTTGTCTTCTTGATGACAGCTATGTTCATATCCCATGATTTCGGAAGTGAATTTAGTAGCTTTTTGTTTATCTCAGATTTGGTCAAGAAGATCCCAACTATATTCATCTTAGTAGTGAGTGTGGTAAATCGCTACATCTGAGCCTCAATGGTTTCTCCGGGAATGTAGTTGAACATGTTGAAATTTTGTCTTAACGTATCCTGACGATTCTCTTTCATGTCTTCAATTCCCTTGTTGACCTTAAAAGCCATTAAAAGCACAACTCGAAACTAAAATAAAACTTAAAAGTCAAACCCTTTAACTACACACATCAAAAGTCAACCTTAAAAGTCAAACTCAAAAATCAAACTTGAAAAGTCAAACCGAAAAGCTAAATTTGAAATTTTAAAAGTTAAATGAGAAAGTCAAAGTTTAAAGTCAAAGGTAAAAATTAAAAGTCAAAGTCAAAATTTTAAGAAAAAAGTCAAAATTAAAAACTAAAATTTGTATTATTATTATTTTTTATTTTTTATTTTATTTTTTTATTTTTAAATTATTATTATTATTATTATTATTGGTTGAAAATTGAATTTAAAATTAAAAGAAATTTGAATTTTGGGCTAAAAGTGTAAAAAATGCGAAATTAGGAACGAAAGGGAGTGCTTTTGAATTAAAATTGGGAGGGAAGGAACAAAGGCGTTGTTGGAGGAGTTGGTAAAGTGCTTGGTTTATGAACCAGAGGTCACGGGTTCGATCCCAGGCACCCCAAATTCGTTTCCCCTTTCTTTTAGATGTGATGCAAGGTGAGGAAGCAGCTGCGAGGGCTCCTGCTGGCCGCGAACTTCGGACTCGCTGAACACGGCTCGAACACTCAGGACCGCAAGCTCAGACCGTACACGTGCGAGGACCATAAACCGAAGGGCCGTAATCTCGGACCGCAAGCTCTGAGGACCGCAAACTCGGGCAGTAAACTCCGGAAACCCTAGCTACTGGCCGCAAATGTCGCCACCCCCTCGCTGATTACGACCAAAAACAACGATTTTTCGACTTTGAAGCTCAAAAACCTTTTTTGTGAAAAACATGAAGAACAAACCCCCCTTATTTTTCAGAGATCTATCCAAAAACGCAAAAATCTTTCGAAAATAAGATCAAATAAGCTCCAAATCTGACAAAATTGACAAATACAATCGAAGCTCTGATACCAATTGTAAGTCCCTAATCTGCTTGTGTATCAATCAGATCCGTTTGATTGTGCGGAATTTCAATCAAACGGATGATGTCAGATCAAATAGAAGAGAAGAAGAAGAAGAATATGAATCTTCAGTGTATTGAATAGATTAGAATGATGCTCATTTACATGAGATTCGCACACACACACATAAGCTCCTATGTTCTCTTCTGTTCATCAATCTCTACTCCTCACCCCTAACACCTATATATATACAAGGGGAACATGGGTCGTAAATGGGTTTACGACCGTAAACCTGATTACGGTCGGGCCGTAAACAGGGTTTACGGCCGTAAACCTGACCGTAAACTCATAAAATATTACAGAAAAATACAATTTCCTAGAAAAACAAAGTATAAACCATAATATTGACCCAATAATTGGATCATGTAAGAATCTTAGGGCCAAGATTGCTTCTAATGTAGGTCACAAGGATCAACACCAATAGCGGCGACATGTCGTCGTTAAAGGTGTGGTCGTTATTGCCCTCCACAAGAGTGAACCCTATCTGTTGGATCATGTTCCAAACCAAGGGCCAAGATTGAAAGCTGCGAGTCTCCTACGGATCATCAGTCTATACATTTATCGAGGACATTGACTTTTAGCGGCGACAACAAACGTTTCGTCTGATGTCGTCGCTAAAAGAGTCATCCCTAATACTCTGTTTTCTTGTCGTGTATCTCAAAATAGGTTAAAAATGGATTTATAAGTAAGCTTTTTACCTATCGATGATGAATTTTGTTGTGATTGTTATTAAGGAGTATGAAAACGATTATTTGATCCATAAAAGATATAAACATTATTATATTAAGTGGTTGTTGTTAAAGGGCAAAATGACCTTTTAACCGAAGAAAAAAAATGAAAGATATAACACGGATCAAAAAAAAAAGGCAAAAGGGTTATTTTTGGATAAATAAAGATGATTGGAAATTTGTTTAGGTGCGGATTTTGATGGGATCTTCCCGAAAAACTAAAACTTGCTAATAGGAGGTGGAGTGTGGGGATAATCAAACGGCAGGGCTGTCTTCTTTTCAACAATTATAAAAGGTATGGCTTAAAAGATTTTATATGGAAAATAGGTTATTGATACCCTTTGTGCAGGGATAAAAGAAAAGGCACAAAGGTCATGTGGTTTTTAATACAAATAAAAGGAAAAATGTGTCAATTTAATTTGTTATTGTTTAGTGATTTATATATAAAGGGTTTCTAGTTTAATGGTACTAGTTTTTTTTTTTTAGGTCCAAGGTTCAAATGATGTAGTAGATATAGATGAAATTAGGCATTAGCTTTAGAAATAGATTAGATTTGTGATTAAAAAATTAAGAAAAATAAAAAATAAAAAACTAACTTTTCGTATAATGCAGCAACCATTATTTTAGTCACTAGTAGATTTTATAATATTAAAAATAATATTTAGTGGACTATCAGTGACTATCACCATATTATCGGTCATTAAATTTGTAGCATTATCAACATCTAGGGACAACTTAATATAGATTATATGATGACTATATATGATGCTATTTTGTTTACCAGATTTTAAGTGTCACCAAAAACTGGTCTTAAAAAGAACTTTTCTTGTAGAGTAAAAGACAACTTTGTAACAAGTGTGCTTTGTATTACTCAAATCCCCTCAAACTAACTAGGGTATCTCGTTATGTACGTGAGTGATACTTCACCTAAGTTTAACAGACTTCTCAAGTTCTCATCCTGTTCATTGATCATATGAGACCAAACCATAACCTCCCTAATTAACCCATTTATTATCCATATCGACCTTGACCTATTCTGATATGGTTGCCATGCTAGTGAATTCGATCTACACTCTCCAAATATACAAGTTGCCGTCTTGAAAATCTTCCACATGCACCACTTTCCACCGTCTTCTTAATTGAATGAATGAAGTAGTAGACCAAGCTCTCGTAGAGGAATTCTTTCAACACCGAGCCAAATATTCTGCTCCGATACAATTATAAAATGCAAGTTATGCTCTTACTTATTCATAAACATGCTGAATAGCTATGTAATATGCTCCATGCCAATTGCCAAATATAAACAATCCGTTCGTTTGAAATTGGGTCGTTGTTCTTCATAATATTTACTTTATAACATTATCTAACGTATCTATCTAAAAAAACATATAAACATTAAGTATACAAAATTTATACATGCATCAATTCATCAAACAAGTGTCAAAGATAAAAGCTAGCATTAACTTGATAGTATTTAGTACTTTTTGTCGGTCATTTAAGACCTCATAAGTTGCTCACCAAAAGAAAAGGTCGATTATTTCTAATGCAAATATGACAAACAGATAGAATTATTGCTGTATTTTTATCTTTTCAATTATTTATTAGTATATAAATCAAGGTTAACTAGTTATTATTCATACTCTTAGACGATATTAATTAATCGTATCATTTTTGTTTGAATTCTAATCAACCAACCACTTAACTAAGAGTAATCACGTAATTCTATTGTTACAAAAACATCTAAATACATACATATATACATAACTATAATGATTAGTTTAACATTTTTTCATACTTGAATTACCAACCCACTAAAAAGGGGAGATAAGGCAGAATCTGTGACTATATAAACAACACAAAAGCTTCCCATTAAAAACACATCTTCTTCATCAATATTCCAAACTTAAATTACACTTTGCAGGTGAGAGATTTATGGAGCATCTTGAGAAAGGTCAACAAGTAGAAATTGATGAAAAAAAATGGGTTTACGACTCCTCGTTTGATCATAGAGGACAAACACCTCTTCGTTCTTCGACTGGTGCTTGGAAAGCATCATTGTTCATTATCGGTAATTAATCAACCACCCTGATTTTGTTTGTTTTTCTTCAATTTCTAGCTAGTTGCTTTTAAAAAAAAATCTTACAGTACATTTTGGTTTTAAAACTTAATTATTGGTTTTTAAGAACTTTTATATTGATGACAAATGAGTCTTTTTGCAACATTCACTCGTATTTTGACGTTTTCTTGCTGTATATTTTAAGTTTGAACTGTTTAAGAGTATAATTAATCAACAGTTCTATTAAATATACGTAATGTTATTTATCATATTTATTTTGAAATGTATATTAGCTTCTTGTTCCCTAAAACACCAAATTGATGATCGAGGATCCATCCAAGTAACATGATTCATGTGACATCGGGAAAAAAGCATGCTTTATCTTTTTTAGTATAAAATATAATACTTTTCAAAGATTTCAGTTTAAATTTGTATATTAGTTCATTAATATTAACTAACATATAGTAATATTCGTTTGGGGTTTTTTAATTTTGATTTATTAAAATGTCGGTTATTACTCTTAATAAAATATATATATATATATATATATATATATATATATATATATATATATATATATATATATATATATACTAAAATATTGCATCATATTTTACTAAGGATAGTGTGTTGTATAGTACGTTATAATTATACACTGTTAGTCTAATGGTATCCAGTGTTGTACTCTCATATTAAGGTTCAGGGTTCAAGTTTATATATATATATATATATATATATATATATATATATATATATATATATATATATATATATATATAGAGAGAGAGAGAGAGAGAGAGAGAGAGAGAGAGTATAGAGAAAAAGAAATATGGTTTGGTGATGTTGAGCTCGGGTCATGCCACACCCTATGGACGGGGTATGTGTTTGTGTCCATCGTGCCAGGTGGACCCCCATACTACGACCGCACCTTATTGCTTTAAGAGCATTTTTAATGAGAGATTTTTTATAGCCAAGTATTATCATTACTTTTTTATTAACCATACAATGCTATACTGAGCATATAACGATTTTGTTTTATTGTTTTTGATCATTTATTATATATTGAATGCTTAATTTAATTATATGTCATTTTACCCATTTAGTTATATTTACTTTTAAATATTTTGTATGTACTCTATTAGAATGCTTTGATATCTTTCGATAATGAGCATTTGACCTTATATAAATAGAAATATAAAATCAGCTCTAGATCTAGCATAAACGTTAATGGGTATTAGCCTAATCATAGTCACTATATCTCCCTAGGGTTTGATTGTTACGAGGCAATTAAGCTAAAAAAAATAAATAATAATAATAATAAAAGAACAAAAATAAAAATATGGATGAAAACAGTGGCATCGACGGTGAAAGAGCTCTTACGATGGCGGCTATAGTGACTATTTGTCGGAAAAGAAGAGAGAAGAAGCGACGGCCAGAGGTGGGTCTGTTGTAGAAGAAGAGAGAGTTGTCGGCAGCGGTGACTATCATGGAGTCGGCGATAGAAGAGTCCAAAGAAAGGCAACGAGAAAGAAAGAAGGCTTGAATTGTGGTGGATGGAGTCAATTTCGATGAGAATCGGCGATTATATATATATATATATATATATATATATATATATATATATATATATATATATATATATAGAGAGAGAGAGAGAGAGAGAGAGAGAGAGAGAGAATTATAGATCAGAGACTTCCGGCAGAGAAGGTGTCATCGGAAGGAGGCAACAATGACATTAGAAGAGGCTAACTCGAAAAAGAATCCAGCGAAGAAGAGGCCAGTCAAGGAGAGGGTCCATCCAAGGAGGACAGAAGACCCGAAGGTAGGAACCATCCAAGGAGGAGACAAAAGGCTGGAAGGCAGGCAGGTGTCATCTAAGGAGGAGGCAAAAGCAGATGATGTAGTAGAACAAGCCTATGAAGGAGATCGATTTTGGTGTCGGCAGTTGTATTATTATTTAGGAGAAGAAAAAAGAAAATAAAAATTATTGAACGTAATAAGACACCTCCAACAACTATTAAAGAATGTCGTCGGATGTAAATGGTAATGGATGTGGTTGTTGTCAGCAGTAGCTTTGATATTATTTTATATTATAGGATGCTTTACTACCGTCCGAGAATGAGCATTTAACATAGGAATACAAAATGAGATATTTGTCTAACTTACCCTAATGGGTATTAACCTAATCTTAATCATTAACATTATCCCTTTACTAACTAATTATTTATATTAAATATTTAGTGACATTTAATTTATGAAATATAAATTTTATAACGAGTGTTCAACTTTTTTTTAATTTTTATAAATATAAAGTTATTACCTTTTTTTTCGTATTTTGTATATGTAAATAGACTTGATATAGTTTTGTTTATATTTTTGTATTAAAATATGATTTGTATTTAAAATGATTAATTAAACCAGGGTGTTATAAAACATGTCAAATAGATAATGATAAAATAGTAAAATAAACAACATAAAAAAATTATTAATAATAATAATAATAATAATTAGAAAAGATTAATCATTGGAAAGGTAGATGTTAAAATTATAAGGTGACAATAATTTTAGTCATAACTTAAGCATTTGAGATAGGGATTTTATATTAAAGGATAGATATAGAGTGGAGTTGTTTCTTTTCAAAAACTTTGTTAGTCACAAAAGAGGCACTAGGGTCTAGGGTCTAGGGTCATATGTAATTGGGTGTTGGGAGTGGATGAGAGTAACAGAGAAAATTTGGGAGTAAATTGTTTACTTGTTGGTCCCTCTTATAAATAAGGCATTTATAATGTTGGTGAAGAGACACATATGGTTGTGTTCGTATATATAGTATTGAGTCCTTTTCCGATAAATATCTGGAATGGAGTTATGGGAGACACACATCTGGTGGCAGAGTCGTGAATATCAGGTTTGTGGCGGGATGTTTTAACGTCTTTCCAGAGCTCCGGAGATGGGATTATCGGTGACGGGGTGATTGTTGAAGGTCTTATTGGCATGACCCAATGCTACACCCAAAAGCAAAGTTAAAAAGTAAAAGTTGTATTTTAATTGGCTATTTGGTTAATCTATCAACTATGCAAAAGACTTGATTCCTATGATCTCATGTATAATGAAAAAAAAAAGTTACATCTTTTAAAAAAATTTCATCTTTTAAAAAGATTTAATACAAATCCATATCTAATTGATTTTGACATTCGAGACGCTCTAATGATTCTGTTTCACTTACATTTTGATATCGTTTCAAGTTACGTATGCCGTGACGTCACTTGTGCCTAATAATGAGTTTGATACAGTTTTAGGGTTTTGGTTTGCAGGATATAATCATTAGTAGTAATATCGTTTACAATGTTTGTGTGATTGTAGCCATCGAGTTTGCAGAGAGGCTATGTTACTTTGGGATCGCGACAAGTTTGATTATATACCTCACTAAAGTCCTTCATCAAGATGTAAAAACATCGGCTAAGAGCGCTAATCAATGGGCCGGAGTAACGACTCTAATGCCACTTGTCGGAGGATTTCTAGCCGACAGTTACTTGGGACGTTTTCGAACAGTTCTTTTATCATCAATTATCTATCTAATGGTCAGTTGTAACCTAGTCTCCTTTAACTCCGCAAGTGTTATCAAACGACATTACTTTCAAGTTTTAACGTATTTCTTATTTACAGGGTTTGATTCTGTTGACAATGTCTAGTATGATTCCGAGTTTAAAACCTTGTGCAAACCACGAGCATTGTGTAGAACCTAGAAAGATCCATGTAGTTGTGTTCTTCATTGCAATATATTTGGTATCCGTGGGCACGGGTGGACACAAACCTTCGTTAGAAAGCTTCGGAGCTGATCAATTCGATGATGATCATCCAGAAGAACGCAAGAAAAAGATGTCATTCTTCAATTGGTGGAGTGTAGCCCTTTGCTCAGGGCTATTGCTCGGTGTAACACTCATTGTGTACATGCAAGACCATGTTGGTTGGGGTCAAGCAGATATCATTCTCACCATTGCTATGGCTTGTTCGGTGGTCATCTTCATCATTGGTAGGCCTTTCTATCGATACCGAAAGCCCGTGAACCCGTTGAAGCCTATGGTACAAGTATGTGTTGCAGCATTTTATAAAAGAAAATTACCTTACCCTTCTAGCCCTAACGATTTACATGAGGTCCAAAAATCAGAAAAATCCCAAGAGCGCCAACTTTGCCACACCAACACCTTCAAGTAAGCAATTTTCTTGCTTATAATTTAGATAAAATGGTACTGTAATAGTAACATTTCCTTTACAGGTTTCTTGATAAAGCCGCGATAATTGAAGAAGAAGATTTTGCTGACAAGAAACAAGATCCATGGCGACTATCGACAGTAACAAGAGTAGAAGAAATGAAGTTGCTTTTAAACATGATCCCTATTTGGCTAACATCGATACCTTTCGGTATCTGTGTGGCACAAGCAACAACGTTCTTTATCAAACAAGGCGTGTTACTAGACCGAAAAATCACCCATACTTTCATCCTCCCACCCGCTTCGATATTCGGCCTATCGGCTCTCGGAATTATCGTTTCCGTAACAATTTACGATAGAATCCTAGTCCCTTTGCTAAGGCGGGTAACGGGAACCGAAAGAGGAATCAACATCCTACAAAGAATCGGAATCGGAATGGTGTTTTCCGTCACAACAATGATCGTTTCCGCCGTTGTTGAACGAAAGCGTCTAGCGGTCGTGGGAGACAATCCGTTACACGGGTCGGCCGGAATGAGTGTGTTCTGGTTAGCACCACAGTTTTTAATCATCGGAATTGGGGATGCGTTCACTTTAGTTGGTCTTCAAGAATACTTTTATGATCAAGTTCCTGATTCCATGAGAAGCATCGGAATTGCGCTTTACCTAAGTGTGATTGGAGCTGGAAACTTTATGAGTAGTTTCTTGATCACAATTGTGGATCATGTGACTACAAAAGTGTCGGGAAAAAGTTGGTTTGGGAAGGATTTGAATGGTAGCCGTCTCGACTATTTTTATTGGTTGCTGGCGGCAATCGCTGCAGTGAATTTGTGTGTGTATGTGTTTGTAGCGCGCAGATACTCGTACAAGAACGTACAGCAAACGACCACGGTGGCTGTGGCCGATTGCTACCAAGGTCACGGCCACGTGGCAAGGGCTTGATATATATGTGTTATGTTATACAGTAAAATCATATTATATAGTTTGGTATGTTTTATTTGATACATTTAGTAGAAAATTTTGTTGTAATATATTCCATTTGTGCATGTTGCACGTGTCGCACTATTGTGTTCTGCAAAATACTTCAAAAATCTATCAAATAAATTAAAGTAAATCATATTTTAGCGTGGATGAATTTTATAATTTTGGTTTTAAAAGTTGTTTTTTTGTAATTTTAGTTTTTAATTGAGGTTTTTAATTTGTAAAATTTTTTATCTTTTGGCTCCGTTACATCAAATTTTTACAATTTTATTTCCGAAAATATAATCTTTCTAACTGAAACGAGGACAAAAATGAAACTTATTCTATAAAAAAATAATCTAATACTAATTGGTTCATGAAATTAATAACTTGATAACGTAAATTGAATCATTTTTAAATTTTCAATTATAATTAAACATTTTGCTTTTAACTATTTGAACATATATGTATATACACACATAATTTAGATTTTTTTGGACTTTTTGTTTGGAATCGAATTCCTTTCCCCCCACCCTGGAGAGAGGAAATCAATCAAGCATGGAATTTTAAAGATCACAAAAACACACAATAGAATAAAATCTCTGATTCCAATTCCATCATTATCTGCCAGAATGAACCAAACATTTCCTATTGTTTCAGATCAATTGTACTACATGATTTTCTGCATTTCAATTAGAACCCAGAAAAAACAAACATTAAACAGATAATATATCATCAAAATTTATACCACCAAAATTTTCAGGTTGCTGTCCTAAACCAAAACAAAAAATTGCACCGGAATCAGAACACATGCAATTCCGGATCTACGACATATACACGATAAAAATAACTCAAGACAGCAATGACAACATAGCCTGCCTGTGTAACCTACAAAGAGCATAGACTTTTCCTAAAAGATATTCATACTGATACTGATACTGATACTGATAATGATACTGGCATTGAAAATATGGAATTGAAATATATGTTAAAAGTTTTAACCTAGAACGGTCTATCTGAAAAAAGTTTTTTGAGTGTCTCGTATGTCATGAAAACGATTCCTACACCAGGGACAACTTTGTAATATTCAGGAAGTATTCCTCTATATAGACCACGAAAGCCTTCAGTGCGCATAATGTGACCAAATGTCCCAAGTAAGCCTGTATTGTAAACACGGGCCCGCCCACCCACTCCTTCCAATTGCTTTCTCCTTCTCACAAGATCCAACGGGAATGTTGCTGCAAATACAGGATGATAATTATAAAAATATATATTTAAAAAAAAACACAGAAAGTAATAAAAAGAAAAATGGAAGTAGAAATTATGGCTTTAAAAAATTCACCTGTAGACGAAGCAATGCCAGAGAGACTCCCACAAGCCAAACTCACCATCACAGTGGAATCATCCGGCCTGTTGTAGATAAGGGTGTTAAAACAAAAAAAACAAAAAAAAAAAAAAAAAAAAAAAAAAAAAAAGAAAGGGATTTTATATTTTTAGTTTATAGAGTATATAAAAATGTGTACCTTTGAGATTTCCAATTTGATCGCAACATTTCATAAACAGAAAAGCTTATTGCAATGCTTGGTCCAACACCCTGCATGAAAACATAAAAAATTATATTAGTAAGGGTAAAATAGTCATTTCATGCTTACTTAACAGCCAAACTAACAGCATCCAACTTAGGGATAAAAAAAATGTTACAAAAGCATCTTCAAGGGACCAAAAGGGTTAAGAATTGTTGCAAGGGACCCAAAGCATGATTTATAATGGTGTTATGGGTTGGAGATGGTCCATGGCTGTCTTGCTATATAATGGTTAAAAATATTTGAGAAAATGACAGCACCTTTGGGGAAATGAGGAAATGGAAGGAAAAATAAATGAGGGCAAATTTGTAAATAGTTATTACTTAATCAGAGAGCCTTTTTCTTTCTGCAGTAAGTACACAAAAGAGTAAATTACAGAAATTGTACCTTTGGTATGTTTATTTATTTAATGGAAAGAGTAATTTACAATTTTTTAAACCAAAAAGAATATTCCAAGTATATTCCTTTTTTCTAACTTGTATAGACTTTCAAAAATACACCTTAAACTTATTAGCTTTTACTATTGCGTCTTACTGTTTTCTTTTACAATAACTTTGTAACTTAACTTATCAAATAATTATAACCAAACAAATTATATATATATATATATATATATATATATATATGTGTGTGTGTGTGTGTGTGTGTGTCAATTGTGTGTTTGTAATATTAATGTCAATTTTCAAAAGTATCTACATCTGAAACATAAAGATTAAAATAATAGATGATTAATTACTATCAATTTAATATAATAACAAAATATTACAAGTAACAAGTATTATATTTAAAAACATAACTACTTAACTACACAGATTAAATTATCTAGAAATGTACACATGAAAGTTCAACACCAAAATGGTGTATAAAATGGGATTTGGTGTTGGGTTGGAGATGCTTTAATGAGGAAAAAAAGAAAAAAAAGAAGGGGGCCTTAAACATTACCAATAAGGTAGCTCCAAGTCCCTTATACAAGCCAACAAACCCCTCATCTCTGATAATTGTACGAAGCGCATGCCCAATTCCATGATAGTATACTGTGCTTCTCTGCAAACACAAAATAAACAAATGTAAGATCATATAGCCCCTACAAGAATAACTTGATTGGTATTCAATGAGAGTATAAATATATTAACAAAACTAGATAAAAACCAGTGTTCTAAAAATCAGATTAGGCAAGAGGGGAGAGACAACAGTGCTCCAATTATGACCAAATTGGAAAATTAAGCGGTTTAGCTCAATCAGATTAAACAAACGTGTTACTTACCTGCTGCAACAGAATCCATCTGGCAAGTTCCAAGTTCTGATTTTTGTCTTCTGAGTTCTGATCTCAGCTTGCAAGTTTCAATTCCATCTTCCAAGTGGAATTGGAGAATCAAAAGACTATTGTACAAAGTCAATCATATTTGATTGAGAGAAGAAGAGACTAAAAAAGAAGTTTATTTTGTACCAAGTACCAAACAGATTCCATACATTAAAAGTGGATCGTTTAATTTGTCCACTTAATTATACAATTAATCCCAGTTTGACCAATTAAACATTGGGCACTTGGTCAACCACCTAATGCTTTTTAGAACACTGATACATAAATAATAACATCAAAAGCTGAGAATACTGATATATTGAGAAACTTAACAAACATTTCTACAAAAACATAAAGAATAGTCATAAAAATTTTAGGTATTTTTTGCACCTGAGCTGCAAGACGTGTCCTGACAAGATCTAAAGGATAAGTGGCCATGGCAGCTGTTATTCCTGACATTCCACCACCCACAAAGTGTACACAAGCATCTGCAGTTGCACTTTCACTGTTATTTCTAATACTTGGAATTGACTTTAGCAACTGCAAGTGATAAGAGAAAGAAGTTGATGGTCATCACTCATTATAACAGCAGTATAACATGATATTAAACAAAATACTAATATATATGGATAAAAAAAACTCACTTTTTTGAACTGTTCATAGGCATAGAAGTTAACTGCAGTGTAAGGAAGGCGATGAGCAATAGTAACTAGATTTCCTTTCCAAAAGGCTCTAAAACCCTCTTCATTAGCAATACGTAAAGCCTCATTCCATATACAAGGCCTACTCAGCAGTGCCACCTCAGAATGCATACCTTGCACCTACATAAGTCGAACACAAAATTGACCACCAATTTAAAGATTACAGTAGTGTCCATTAATTATAATGCCCAAAGGCATATACCACAAAAAAGTATAAAGCTAATATCTTTATACTGTATCAACAAGCTAAACATACTCCCTCCAAACCAAAACTACATGTGATATGCAACCCTTCACATTGTTCCTATTAAACTTAAATTAATCTATAACTGTTTAAAAAAGCTCTGCAAGATCCCAAGAGAAGGTTGATGACACTACATTCAGTTAATTCAAAACATTCCTTTCATAATCCTCAAGTGTCACTGAATGTTAAAGGTGACGACTTTATCAAATTCAATGCAAGGCACCGCACATTTCACAACAAAATTAGGTCACACGCAATCTTGAATATTAGCCTGCTTTCAGAAAATTTAATCGAGACTTAGGAGGCAATGTTATACTTGTCATTAGGAGTTGAGATAATAGGTATGTAAACTTTTTCATTATGTAGGATGAATGTAACACCAAATTGTTAGAACAGGAAATTCGAAGACGGTTGCTTAGAAGACAGCTAGGCAGAAGAACGCACGGATGCCTACACTTATGATATTTTAGTAACCCTGGTCATAAACCCACAAGACTTTTGAATCTTAAACCCCAAAATCCGCAGTCCAATTTCCAAATTTTCATTTCATTTTAAGATACGAATTTCATAATTTAATAGGAATCGTAAGTATCAAGTGGTATGATGACCTGAAAGAGAATAGTGAGGCGTGCGAGTGGAGCTGTACATGTTTTGCTAAAAGCCCCAGCAATACCTCCGGCTAGAAGCTGTGGTACCGTGCCTATCTCCGCAGACTGTTGATGTTGGTGTTGGTGTTGACGTGGCGAAGGAGATGGCGCCACCGCCTGCTGCTTTTGCAAAAACTTCACCGCTGTACTGCCGTCCACGACTCCCCCATGACTAGACATCCCCACTTGAGCTTCCATCCACAGAAATTTGTGCGATGAAAACTGTAACACTCAGAATTGAAATAACCTGAACTTAGAAATAAAATTCGTAGATGATTCATACGATTCGCTCATGAGCGTCTAGACTCGAAGAGGGGAGAAACCCCTGCAAAACCCTAATGCTGCGTGCAAATGACTCTTCATTTTTTGTTAAACAAAGTCCAGTTACTGACCCTGACCCGGCCTGCAAACCCCCAAGCCCGCTAAAAAGTGTTTTAATTTGTTTGAAAAATGGATGTCCCAAATTAAATCATCCTCAATTTTTATATTTTTATTTATTTATTTATTTGTTATTTTTGTCACATTCTAATTTAATTTGTTAAATCTCATTTTATGGTTATTTTAAATTGATTTTTATTCCACATGTCATTTTATGAGTTTTTCTATCTTATTAAATTACACATAATATTTTAATATAATAATTGCAATAAATATAGTAATAAATTAATATTAATTTCACTAATAAACTTACCTTTTAATTTTAAAATTTCTAAAATTAAAGCTCATTATTTTCTTTTTTTATTTAAATTTAAAAGATAAAAAACATTTCTATTATAATAAATCATCATTTTTCTTATTTTTTTATAAATTCAAAGTTCTCAAATATTTTGACATTTATATTTAATTTTTTTTTAGTTAACTCATGTAATACATAAGTCTCGCAACTAGCTAAACCATTATAAACATTTTTGGGTTTTGGGTTTTGGTTGTTTGAGATATGATCTATTCTGAATAAGTATGTAAGGATCGTTATAAGAAATTTGGTTTTTAGAATATGTTATAAGAAAATTGATTTTTAGAATATAACTACTTATAATTTAACTAAATCACTATTTGATAATTAATTTTGATTTAGATTTTTAGAGCTATAATGATTATTTCAAATACGTACGACTATAAAACCCTTAATTTTGTGCAAAAATGATTCTAATGATTTAAATTGGTAGTGGGATATTCAGTCATTCAAAAAATAGATTTTTGACATAAATGTAACACCCTGTTTCAAATCGTTTCATAATTCGGGACCGTGACCTGAATATCAAGTATTATAAGGCTTTGGGTTTTGGGGAAAGAGAGATTTAGATCCATTTATATGTGGGTAATGTAGATTATGTGATCCAAGAATTTGGTTTGTGTTGGAGTCAAAGAGTGAAACTGGAAAACTGATGTTTCGGACTTCTTGCATTAATATTGTGGGGCTCTTCAATACCTTTCCGCAGATATAAAGATCGTCGAAAACGGAGTTGGAATGAAGAAGTTATGACCGTTTGAAGTTAGGAATGTTTTTGGCTCAGCCGCGTACGTTGAGCATATGTGGAAGTACGTTGGGCGTTAGAACACTCTAAATTTTCAATTAAATTTTTCATTTTTAAAACCACACAAAACACAGTTTCACATTTCTCAAACCTAAGTTTATAAGTTGTTCAAAATACAAGACAACAAAAATGTTTGACAATATCCTAAAATCCTCAAAACATATTTTCAAGCTAGTGTGTACAATCATGTCGGCGCCTTCCCGCGATCTTGATATGTACCTGAAATTTCACACAACACTATAAGCACAAAGCTTAGTGAGTTCCCCAAAATACGACACACAAATAATTAGCCTCTCATGGCTATATCTCGATAAGGACCCTCCAGTCATGTGTCTTAGTGAAGACCCTCCGGTCTCACAACTCGGGTTGGACCCTCCAGTTTGGTATCTCAGTGAGGACCCTTCGGTCTCACAACTCGGTTTGGACCCTCCGATCCTAACTCAATAAGGCACAAAATAATATACATCATAAATCACAAAGACAAAATGCATGATATCACATAACTCAATATAAGCACATAAGACCCTCTAGTCAATAACTCAAATAAGACCCTCCGGTCACACAGTAATACCACTCGAGTAAGTATAGTGAGAAGACTCACCTCATAAGTAAGCAAGTATGTCTCATACTCAACTGTAGGCCTAGAATCCGCCTACATATATCATAATCATTTCTAATTAACAATTTATAACAACAATTCCAAGGATGTTAAACTATTCCTTTACTAACTCTCGGAAAGGGTGAAACACCATTTTACCCCCTTCATGGTCTCCTGAGTCCATAACTTGACCAAACCCTAAAAGTCAACGGAAGTCAACCCTTAAGTCAACAGTCCATGTTGACCCAACTCGTCGAGTGCATCTATGCGGCTCGTCGAGTTCCTTCGTTTCTCTGAAATATCTCGGGAAAATCCAACTCAACTCACGGAGTTGTCTCACCAACTCGCCGACTTTGTAACACGTCCAGACTATCGGGGAAAACCCTAACCAACTAGTCGAGTAGGCTTATCAACTCGTTGAGTTCCTTCAGCTCAATCACTCATTCAGACACTTTTAAGCGAGACTAAGGCCCCAAACTCTAGATCTAGCCTTCTAAGTTTAAAATACCACGTAAAGTTGCAATCTTTACGTCCATGCATGACATCTAGGGCTAAGTTTGCCAACACAAAGCTCAACAAAGGGTTTAAGGCATGGAAGTTGGCTAAATCTTGATAAAGCTTGCATCTTTAAGCTCAAGGGGCCTAGTATTGTCCAGATCTGAAGTCTCATCTTTAAAACATGCTCAAAATCAATAATGACTCAAGGAAATGCTAAAATGGCCATAGACTCTCTAATGGAGAGATCTAACAATCAAGTGGTCAAGGTAATGGTTTTTAACCTCCAAATAGCCGTTAACACTTAATTAATGTCAGATCCAAGGACTCCTTCTCGTTCCAATCCTTTTGCTCATCAAGCTTCTTTAAATAATGCACCAAAACACACACTCTTACCTCTCTCTCTCTCTCTCTCACACACACAGACGATAATAGCTCGATTAGGGGTTCTCTTAGGGTGCTAAGGTGATAAGAGAGGCGGAATAGAGGGCTTAAGGTCCTTTAAATAGGGTGCAATCCTTAAAAATTAGGGTTTTCTCGCTCAGCTCCTACTCGTCGAGTTGGGTCCTCTAACTCGTCAAGTTGACTCTAAAACCCGCGCAACTATCTCAATTTCTACTCGACGAGTTGGGGCCTCCAACTCGTCGAGTTTCCCTATCAAAGTGAATATAAATTAATTTAATTTTATACTTGGGAGTCGGGATGTTACAATTCTCCCCCACTAGAATCAGACTTCGCCCTCGAATTCATTCTTCGGAAACAGCATTGGGTACTGCTCGTGCATCTCAGACTCCGGCTCTCAAGTCCACTCGGATCCCTTCTGATGTTGCCACTGAACCTGAACCAAGGGCACCTCTTTATTCCTCAAGACCTTCACCTTCTTATCTAAAATTGCCACCGGCTTCTCAATGTAGTTCAGGCGATCATCAACCTAAATATCCTCTAGAAGGACCACTGCCGTCTCGTCAGCTACACACTTCCTCAGCTAGGACACATGGAATTTTTTATGGATCTAGCTCAACTTTACAGGCAACTCTAACCGATAAGCCACATTACCTACTCGAGCAATCACTCTGAAAGGACCAATGTATCTAGGGCTCAGCTTGCCCCGCTTCCTAAATCGGATCACCCCTTTCCATGGGGATACCTTCAGGAGGACAAAAATCACCGACCTGGAATTCTAGCTCGGAACGTCTCCAGTTTGTGTAACTCTTCTGATGACTCTGGGTCGTTAGTAACCTCTGTCTGACCTGTTGGACTTGCTATGTCGTCTTGAGCACTATCTCAGTGCTCCTCATTACTATCTGCCCAACCTTTCCATAATAGATGGGCGTCTAGCACCTCCTCCCGTACAAAAGCTCAAATGGAGGCATCCCAATAATGGAGTGATGGTTGTTGTTGTATGAAAACTCAGCCAAGGGTAGGTAGGTGTCCCAACTCCCACCGAAATCCATAACACATGTGCGTAGCATGTCCTCGAGTGTTTGAATCGTCCGCTCGCTCTGCTCGTATGTTTGTGGGTGGTATGTGGGGCTGAAATGTAGTCGGGTGCCCAACTCCTCATGAAATTTATTCCAGAACGTGGAAGTAAAATGCACATCACGATCTGATACTATCGATGTTGGAACCCCATGTTGTGCCACCACCTATCAAACGTAGATCTCGGCCAATTTCTCTATAGAAGAGCTCTCACTTATAGCCAGGAAGTGAGCACTCTTCGTCAAACGATCTACAATCACCCATATCGTATCGACACCTCTCGCAGTCCTTAGTAACTTGGTAATAAAATCAATGGAGATCTGTACTAACTTCCACAGGGGAATCTCCAAAGGTTGCAACTGGCCATGGGGACGTTGGTGCTCTGCCTTGACCTGACGACAGGTCAAGCATCTCTCGACTACCAATGCCACATCTCTCTTCATACAGGGCCACCAATAATCCTTTTCCAAGTCCAAATACATCTTGGTGGCCCCATGATGGATTGAGAATCTCGACCTATGGGCCTTCTCCATCAAAATCTGTCAATCTCCACCCGAATATGGCACTGATAACCGCCCATGGAAGGTCATAAGCCCCCGACTATCAGTCTCAAACTCAGAAATTTGCCCAATCACCCACTTTCTCTTACGGTTCTCTGGTCTCATGGCAACCGCTTGGGTCTCTCGGATGGTATCTAAGACCAGAGTCATCACTATTATCCTCATACACACATCTCGGAGTGGAGCACTTGTTGCCCTACAACTCAGGGCATCGGCTACCACATTAGCCTTGCCAGGGTAACACACAATCTCACAGTCATAGTCTTTCACTACATTCAACAACCTCCTTTGTCTCATATCCAGGTTGGGCTGATCCATAAGGTATGTCAGGCTCTTATGGTCCGTGTATATGGTACATCGGACGCCATAAAGATAGTGGGCACCAAATATTAAGGGCGAATACCACCGCCCCCAACTCCAAATCATGGGTGGGATACCTCGTCTCGTGAGGCTTCAGCTACCTCGACACATATGCTATCACATGCCTCCATCTGCATCAACACGACACCCATCCTAGATATGGATGCATCGTAGTAGACTACAAAGTCCTCTACTCCCTCCGGAAGAGCTAAGACTGGAGCTTTGCATAATCTCTGGCAAAGAGTCTCAAATGATGTCTATTGATCAGGCCCCCAAGTAAATATAACACCCTTCCTGGTCAATTTGGTGAGAGGAACGGCAATCATGGAGAAATCTCTGATAACCTCTAATAGTAGCCTGCCAAGTCCAGAAAACTCCTGATCTCAAATGCGGATCTCGGCACCTCCCATCGCATAACTACCTCAATATTGGCTGGGTCAACCAAAATCTCAATTTGGTTAACAAGGTGGCCCAAAAACTAGACCTCTCGTAACCAGAAATCACACTTGGAGAATTTGGCATAAAGCCTCTCCATCTTCAACACCCTAAGAATCTCCCGCAGATGCTCCTCATGTTGTTCCCTAGACCTCGAGTACACCAAAATGTCATCGATAAACATGATCACCGACCATTTCTAACATGGGCCTACACACCCGGTTCATGAGGTCCATGAATGTTGTCGGTGCATTGGTGATCTCGAAAGGCATCACCACAAACCGGTAATGCCCATAACAAGTCCGAAAGGTTGTCTTCTGAATATCCTCCTCGCAGACTCTCATTTGATGATACCCAGTTCTCAAATCAATCTTGGAAAACCAAGACGACACCTGCAACTGATCAAACAAATCGTCGATCCTCGGTAGTGGATATCAGTTCTTGACCGTCAGCTTGTTCAACTCCCGGTAGTCGATGCACATCTGGTGTGAACCATCCTTTTTCTTGACAAAAATGATCGGTACCCCCCACGGTGAGCTGCTCGGCCTAATAAAACCCTTTCCCAACAGCTCCTGGAGCTTCGAGGATAACTTTTGCATCCCGGGCGGCGCAAGGTGTTAAGGTGCCTTGGCAATAGGCGTCACCCCCGGAATCAGGTCGATCCAGAACTCCACCTGTCTCTCAGGAGGTACACCCGTCAATTCCTCGGGGAAAATATTCGGGAACTCACATACTACGGGAACATCGGAAACAGAACTCGACCGCTCAGTGGTAACCCGTGTATCCATCACATATGTAAAAATGCCCATGCATCCATGTTGTAGACTCTGCCTTTCCTTAGCGGGACCTTGGGGCTAAAAGTAGGCTTAATGTTGAGCAAATTAGGAGAGATATTGAGAATTTAGCAACCAAAACCGCCTGCCTTCGATTTCTATTTATAGGGTTGAATTTCGCTATTCACATCGTGAACCAAGCTTGTTCACGTCGTGAACTTGGTCGTCATCAGGTGCGTAGTCACGACATCAGTCTGTTAGGCTCTGAAGGTGTCAATCACCGAGTTCACGTCGTGAGTTCTGACACAGGTTGAAGTTCGTGCCCCGAACTTCAGAAATTCATATCTTTCGCATACGAGCTCCGTTTTCGACGTTCTTTATATCCACACGTAGGTGAGATTATGCTCTACAACTTTCATTTAGACTCCGTCAGCTAACTTTGACTTCATTTTTAATACTACCTCCGTTCCAAATTGATAGTCTACTTTTGACTTTTGAAGTCTTTTTTCTTAAACTTTGACCTTAAATATTTTTGTGTTTGATAGATAATACTTGATGCAAAATATATGAATGGATTGTATTTTAAATTTTTTTTCATTGTTATAAGTTTTATCAAGTAATATATAACACAAATAAAAATATTTAAGGTCAAAGTTGAAGAAAAAATACTTCAAAAGTCAAAAGTGGACTATCAATTTGGGACGGGAGGGAGTATTATATTTTTAGTAGGCCGGGACAGGAAAAGTCCGTTATAAATTCATAACTTCTTCATCTGACGTTCGTTTTCGTCTGTCTTTTTACCGTTGCACTACTATTAACGAGATCTTCGATTCTCGTTTAGATTGTTTCGGCTAAAAATCACTCGATCTAAATATCGAGTTTTGGGCTACATACTGCTGAGCTGAAACTTAGAAAAATCATAACTTCCCCATAAGAAGTCAGATTTAGACGTTCCTTTTATGCACACTCTCGGTTTAATGTATTCTACAACTTTCATTTAGATCGCTAAGGCTAAAAATTGCTCTATCGTAAATTCACTATTTACGTCCTACAGCGTCGTGTCGAATCTGTCGCGAAACTTTGACAGGTCATAACTTCTTTGTTATAACTCGGATTTCAGTGTTCTTTATATGTGCGGAAACCTTGTGACATATACTACAACTTGGTTAAGATTATTTATTCTAAACACTCTTCTATCAAAAAGTCATTTTTTGACACTTATCGTCTCTAAATTAACTAGTCCGGATCTACGGGTGTTACAATTATCTCCCCTTAGGATGATTACGTCCTAGAATCATCAACGAAATAGGTCTGGTATAATGATTCGACATGTAATCTTTTCATCCTAGGTAATAATCGTAGTTTTATGTTTCTTCGAATGTGTATCTAACTCTTGGACTTCTTGGCCGCAGGCGATGCTCAATCTTGCACCTACTCCTCGTACTTTGTTGGACTTTCAATCGTAACCTTCGAGTTACAAAATAAATCCTTGTTGAGGACTCCTTCTTCTTCTTAGAATAAGTACTTTCCTTTGTTTATTGTAACATACCGATGGGTCATGTTCTAATGACCTCTCATCGTATGATGCAACGCTTAGACTAAAGTCTCTTAGAGTCAACTTCCAGAATAGAATATACCTTCCTTCATATTCTAATGTGATGTAATCACATTTTTAGGATGTAGCATTTCTAGCTACTAACTTCTTTAACAACGAGCGCAATACTATTGATCACTTTGATTTCAATTTTCTGGATTAAGTCGGATGCTACATCGAACTTGGTTCTCCGAACCCCGTAACAAACTCATCGTATTCAGACTCAATTTGATATGACCACTAGGGTCGGAATAACAACCATCTGCGTATCTATTACCGAAACAATGGTAATGACATACTTGAATAAAACGGAATCAATTACTAGCTTCTTGGTAACCTTGTGACTTTCCCTGATCCAAGTGTGAGTCTTATGCTTCCGGTGGTATAGGCCTCTACTACCGTTCACACCTACTCATACCCGTCCCAAGTATTGTCTCACAGTTCTCCAAGTCACCATACAAAAAATCACACAATCATTCAACACATCAAATAACAAAACCAGGGTTTATATTATTTCTTGAAAATATTAGACAAAGGTTCAAGTTCACCCTATACTATGCCTCAAATGGGCTACACCACACGTTACTATCTATAGGCTACTTCATATCTTGATTTTTTTTTGTTATGTAAATCCTTACTCTTGACCCCTTGCATTGTCATCTGCTTCGTCAAGGATCATTTGAAATGCCTTTGGCTTTGGTGGTACATTTGGCCTTGATAGTTCATTCTTTCTTGGGCAATTCTTCGAAATATGCCCTTATTCGTTACATTCATAACACACTTTCTTGTTGGATGCACACTCATTGGCGTAGTGCCAAGTCTTTCCACACTTGAAACATGTTACCTCCTCGCCACATATTCCAAAGTGTTTCTTCTTGCATTTATAGCACCATCTTGCTTCATATCCTCCTCTTCCACACTTATTCGAACTAGACTTCGAGAATTTTCTCTTCTCGTCGGACCTTGGGGATCCTTCAAACTTTCTTTTCTCGCCAACTTCAACTTTGTTGGCAGTTCTATCCTTGATCATTTCTTCGACAAACTTTGCAGCCCATATGGCTACCTCAAGGGTAGGTGCCTGGCGTACTGGCACAGTGTACTCCCATGGTAGTCCCTTTGCATACCTATCTATTTTCACTAGCTCATCTAGGACAATGTACAAAGCAAACTCCATCTTATCTGTGAAGGCATTGGTTTATTCATCAATGGACATGTTGTCCTTCTTTAACGTAAGGAATTGGTTCTCTAGTTCTAGCATTTTTTGGGCCGAGCAGAACTTTCATTTGAATTGCACCAAGAATTCTTCCCTAGTCAGTCGTAGTGGCTCATTAGGGCTTATGGTCTTCCCAAAGTGTTCCACCAGCGAACAACGTTACCTCTAAACTGACGTACTGCATATGTGGTTTGTAGCTTGCCCTTGCAACCACATGTTATGAAAGCCAACTCCATCTCCGATATCCAATCCATAACTCCAATTGGGTTTTCTTTCCCAGTGAAAGTCGATGGCTTGCAAGTTAGAAAATCTTTATACTTGCATCCATTTCTTTCGACCCCGTCGTCTTTGTTGTTCCTCCTAATCACTAGCGAATCAGCTTGACCAACGGTCTCACTGTAGTTTCCTCCTTCCAACTTGATGGGTTTGAGCCAAAAGATCATCTTATGTGCTCATGCAAACCCTAATGCTTGGATCTAGGTTTCTCTAATTGTACAAGCATTCATCCAAGACTTTTCAAACACTAGATCTAGTGTATATAATCGAAATTAACATAACAAAATAGATCTAGATGTTTACCGTGTTATTGATTGAAGATCTTGAAGCCTTGAGAGCTTTAGCACCTCAAGTGTTGTGCCTCTAATGAATCACAAACACCAATAACAATTGGAGGAAACAAGAGAGAAAGAAAGAGAGAGAGAGAAAGAGGAGAGAAGAGAATTTCGGCTCTAGGACTTCTAGGGTTCAAGTGTTAGCCGAAATCCCTAACCTTAGGGGTCTTTATATAGGTATGGAAATTAGGGTTTTAATGATTCTCCTTATCTGGTTACTTAGCCACCATGCAACCAAAGTATAATTCTAGAAGCCCTATCTTGGACGAATTCCTAAGGCCTTATCCTTAGAATTCGTCCACCCTATCTATTAGGGTTTCCTTGCCTAACTTTGCAACTATCGCATAATTATAGTTCATCCCCTTAAGTTTAATTAACTTCTTTTGATCACAAAACTAATTCTCAATTAATTATTGACTAATGTTAATTAAACAAATATGATTTCTCTTTTAATATATTATACTTATAATATATTAATAAATCATAATTACCTCTTCCTATATTATTCCTCCATTCAAGTTTCTTTGGTGAAGGCAACCCAAAAGGACCATGCACAACCGGGTCAAGTACATACCAAATGTAGTTATGGACTTAGACATTAATCCAACAGTCTCCCACTTGGATAAGTCTAATAACTATAAATGCAAATGTAACTTCTGGGTCCGATTAGCAATCGCAGTTATCAAAACTCTTGATCTTATCAATACCTTGTCCTTCAGATAAGGGATTGTATAATCCTTTGTTCTGGATATCGTGTGGACAATTACATGGAACATAGCCATACTTATTGTCCAGCAGTTTGTTTCTCGATCTCAGATTCATTTGACACAGAACTTAATTGAACACATCAATTCAGTCCTGACCGGGCCTGAAACATAAGTCAAATCAAATCATCGATGGGCCCAGATATCGCTTTTACCCTCTTAGGATAAAAGGAACAGATAAACTTTGACTTATATGCGTTTACTATCCACTAATCAAATCATACACAACAATGTGTTTTATAACATCAAGTTACTGATGCATTTACGCACTATCAATGCACAACCACTTAGCAAATAATAAACCATATATCTAGGTTTTAAGATCATATGATATTATCGTCTTGCGATCACTCGTGATGAATTCCATGAAGTGATTCCAGCAAGCGTGGGTTTATTCCAATGCTCAAATCAAGTTCATAAGCACTCATGAACGTTGTAGCAAACTTTTGCTATGTCTAACACACTTTGAACAATCTACACACCAATTCATGACAGTCTTCATTCATACCTACTTCCAACATATGAACGACTATGGACCGTTTGAATAATCTTATTATTTAGGAAGTCAAAACATGAAAAATGAAACAATAGGTAAACAATTAACAGAAAACGGTAACATTACTAATAAATAATACTCTTTTATTTAATCATCAAATGTTAATTACAATTTATCTATTACAAGTTTCTAAACTATCTAATCAAAACTAATATCGTCCTTCAGCCCGATGCTCCTAGCATGTTGCAAGTGCTTAACCCTACACAATCTCTTTGTAAGCGGATCTGCTGGGTTATCCTCCGACGATACCCTCTTCACTACGAGGAGTCCTTCTTCCACCAGATGTCGAATAAAGTGATATTTTATGTCGATATGTCGAGATCTACCATGATACCTTGGTTCCTTAGTCAAGGCAACAACTCCTTCATTATCACAGAAAATTTCCATAGGCTCCTGTATGGTCGGCACAACTCCAAGGTCTCCAATGAAGTTCTTCAACCATATTGCCTCCTTTGATGCTTCGCTCGCTGGAATATACTCTGATTCGCACGTTGAATCAGCTACGGTCTCCTGCTTGGAACTTTTCCAAGTCACTGCTCCTCCATTTAAGGTAAAGACCCAGCCCGACTGCGAATGGTAGTTGTCCCTATCGGTCTGAAAAATGGCGTCACTGTACCCTCGCACCTTTAAGTCATCACTCCCACCGAGGACTAGAAACCATTCCTTGGTCCTCCGTAGGTACTTAACAATATTCTTGACTACGGTCCAATGCGCTTTGCTAAGGTTCCCTTGATATCTGCTGACCATGCTTAAAGCGAAGGCCACATCAGGTCGAGTACAATTCATAGCATACATAATTGATCCAATTGTGGAAGCGTATGGTACTCGACTCATTTCTGCTATCTCGACTTCGGTACTCGGACTTTAAGTCTTACTCAATTTGGCATTACTTTGGATTGGTAACTCTCCCTTCTTTGAATTCTCCATACTAAAACGTTTTAGTACCTTGTCCAAGTAAGTGTTCTGACTAAGTCCTATTAGTCTCTTACTTCTGTTTCTCACTATCCTTATTCCCAAAATATAGGTAGCCTCTCCGAGGTCCTTCATAGCGAAGCACTTCCTGAGCCAGGACTTAACCTCCTGCAGTGTCGGGATGTCATTTCCTACAAGTAGTATGTCATCGACATACAATACGAGGAAGCTCACTATACTCCCAATGGATTTGACCTATACACATGATTCATCCTCGCTTTGCAGAAAACCAAACTCTTTGACTTTCTCATCGAAACAAAGATTCCATCTGCAAGATGTTTGTTTCATCCCATAAATGGACTTCTCAAGCTTACACACTCTATTGGGGTGCTTTACATCGACAAAACCCTCTGGCTGAGCCATGTAAACATCCTTAGCCAACTTCCCATTAAGGAAAGCGGTTTTGACATCCATCTGCCATATCTCATAGTCATGAAATGCAGCAATGGCTAGCATCTCCCTAATAGACTTTATCTTCGCAACTGGTGAGAAGGTCTCATCATAGTGCTCCCCCTCGAAAGTATGCTCCCCCTCAACACGAGTAGTCGAATTCAAGTGCTCTCCCTCCACTTGATCAGTTTGTAGAACTGGCAGACTTTCGTTATTAACTGGAGAATTTGATGTTGAGTTTAAATCTGCATCATCATGAGTAATTGTTGAATCATCAGTATGTTTTGATGCTTCAGGAACTCGATTATCATCAGCATGAAGTTCAACATCAACATCCCTGTTAGGAACACCAAATATTAAATCATAATTAAAATCTAAAAAATTTAAACTTTGAGATTCATCATTTGATTCATTAAGAATTAGCTTTTGTTCGAAAGATTTTTCAACACTTTTAACATGATAGTCATCGAAAGTAAGATTGAACGTTTCTTCAATTTTGCATGTTCGTTTATTCAACACCCTGTATGCAACCGAATTGTGTGAATCGCCCAAAAGTATTCCTTCATCAGCCTTAGAATGAAATTTCAAAAGATTATCCTTGAGATTCATAATGAAGCACCTGCACCCAAAAACATGAAAAAAATTCACATTAGGTTTACGGTTATTTATGATTTCATAAGGAGTGATATTGAAACGACGATGAATAAATGATCTGTTTTGAGTAAAACATGCAGTTGACACTGCTTCTGCCTAAAAATATTGAGGAAGATTCGCATATGTTAGCATTGTTCTTGCCACTTCGCAGAGTGAATGATTTCGTCTTTCGACAACACCATTTTGTTGAGGCGTGTATGGCGAAGAAAAATTATGCGAAATTCCTTTGTCTGTTAAAAATGAATCAAGAACATTGTTCTTAAATTCTGAGCCATTGTTACTCTTGATCTTTCAAACCTTTTTCTTTAAACCTGTTTCAATGTGTTTGATAAAGTCGATCATTGCTTCAGCAGTTTCAGATTTTAACCTGAGAAAATATACCCAAGTAAAGCGTGAGAAATCATCAACAATAACCAAGATGTACCGTTTCTTGTTGATTGTTTCAGTAGTCGATGGTCCACAAAGGTCAATATGAAGAAGTTCTAGTGGTTGAACAATCTTCGAATCAATGACAATTGGATGACCTTGTCTATGTTACTTTCCCTGCTCACAAGTTGCACATAAAGTATCATTATCAAACTTTAATATATGTAAACCACACACAAGATCATTTACCACCAATTTACTGAGATTTCGAAAGTTCAAATGAGAGAGTCTTCGATGCCAAAGTCAACTAACATCTGATGAAGCTTTCGAAAGTAAGAATACTGATGGAACACCAATAATGGGTTTTATGTCGAGAGTGAACATACCGCCTTTTCTTTTGGATTTGAGCAATAATTTTTCTGAGTCAATGTTCAAAATGACGCTGCCTTCTTCATTAAACACCACTTAATTACCAGTACCCACAACTAGTTGCGAAACACTAATCAAGTTAAGTTGAAGACCTTCTACATACACTAATCTATTCACTGTGAATTTGCCATTCGTTACTTTTCCATAACCTTTGACGTGACACTTGTTATTGTTGCCAAGATTCACCACTCTAGCATTATCAAGACTTCGATAATCACACAAGTTTTCTTTCTTTCCAGTCATGTGACGACAACAACCAATATCAATGTACCATTTGTCATCATATTGCTCGTCACACAAAACCTGCAATCAATGAAAGAATTTAGGTCCCCGAGGCTATTTGGGTCCTTGTTGATTAGATTGGAAAACATTGTGAAATGAAGATCCTAAGACCCAATTACGAACTTTTGATTTGAGATTATTAATTAAGTCCACTTCATTAGTTAAAGGCATAGAAATGTAATTATTCACAGGTTTAGAGTTTCCACTAACTTTCGCCTTTTGCTTCTCAGAACATTTCTCATTCACCTTTGCTTTCGAAATAGGCCTCCATTGTTTGCCGGTTTGTTGCGAATCTTTAGAAGAAGAACTTCCATTCGAAGATTCATTCAAATACTTTTCATAAGATTCCTTGATTTGTTGTTGAGAGAACTTCGTTGATTGAAATGATTTTACTTTTCTTTCAAGCCAATGATTAATGTTTTTCACATCTGAATGTCCTTTTACATGCGGAACTTTGAAAAATTGTTTCGCAGGAGGATTTGGAAATTTTGGTTGTTTTGGTGTGAAAGTCACTTTTCTTTTAGTGTTGATTTCATCAAACTTTTGAGTTGAAACTTTTTGTGAAGAAACATGATTTTGATAATTCTTCGAATTATTTGAAAATCGGCTTTGTTTTGAAAAATGATTTTGTGAAAATCTTGTGTGATGACTTGTATATGAAATTTTAGGTCATGAAATTTTATGACAGACCAAATGTCTGTCATTTTCATTTATGACATGGCTTTCAATGACAAACATTTGTCTGTCATGTATAGGTATTTATGAAAAACAATGTCCGTCAAGAAAAGTCTTTTTTCTAGTAGTGAAGGTATCCTTATTTGCTAGCAATCATTTTCTAGTGCTTTCTTCTTAAAGTACCCTATTGATAGCAAAACAATGACAATTTTTACCCTTTGCTAATATGATCCCCAGCTTCCAGAGCCACAACAGACATCCCTACTTCTAGTTTTAGAAATGGAACACCAACACCTTTATAAAAAAATCTAGTGATGTGGTTCTTAAAAACAGTTACAAAAATGGAAATAAAGGTAGTGGTACACATAAATGCAAAATATGAAGAAGAAATATTAATCTACATCCCTTTGTTTAGTATAACGACCTTCCTTTGTTTAGATGTAGAAAAAGCTTAGATTATTTAAAACATGTTTCACAATTATGTGTATCACTCTTTTGCACATGTCAATAAGAAATAACATAAATATATGAGTTGATATCAACCACAAACATCACATAAGGTCAAAGAAAGTAATTTTCATCTCCAAAAAGAAATAATTTCTAGAATTATAGTGAAATATGTTGCCTAAGATGACTGGATACAGAAAAACACTACATATTTTCACCATTTTATAGATTTAACAAATTCATTTTATAGTTTTAACAAAAGAAAGTCCCCCTTGTAATGGGATGCTATAATGCGTAAATAAATTAAACCACATTGCTATATCTTTGCATTTAGGCCTTGTAATAATCATAAAAACATAATAATAAATACATAAAATGGTTAAATTACATTTTAAAAGCACCAACAAACATAAGTAGAAGATATAATAATCGGAGATTGAAGGGAGGCCGACTGCCGAAAGTATGTATTCTGACAGCAATACTGACTCCGATTTCGATTGACAGTAGCGCCGACTTCGATTTCGGTTGACGGGGACAGTCAGTGGTAGAAAAGACATTGTAGACAAAAGGATGGAACTTATATGGTTGAAGAGGACACATGAAGGTTTCAAACGAACTGTCGTTCGGCTATGGTTTGGAATTGCAGAAGATAGCAGTAGAAGGCAGTGGAAGCGGTCGGTGAAATTTGATCGGAGAGCAAGGCAGTATGATAGGGGAGTTGATAGGTAAGATTGAAAATGGTAAAAAAAATTACGCCATACACTGTTCATAAGAACATTGTGCTTTTATTATATAATAATAATAATAATAATAATAATAATAATAATAACAACAACAACAAAACCTGTATGTTAGATAATAAATAAAATGTTTTCCAGAGAGTTTTCTAACTCTCCTTAGTCTAGTGGTAAATACTTGGTTTTGTGGGAAGGAGACCCATGTTCGAAACTTGCTCCCTTCCTATTTTCGCCCATTTGTTCGCAATACCTTTTAAATCAAAGAAAATAATCTTACATGTACGACAAAATCTTCATGTTTTCAATATATTTTGTTTTAGATCTTAATTAAATTAAATTCCTTTGGATATATGTCTCACACAATGTTCAACGACTTTCAAATGTGCAGTGTAAAAAAATGAGATATTATTTCATGGAGTCAACAAAACATGAGCTGATGTCCAGCGGTGAGGAATGGATGAACGTTCACCCCTAAATTTTTGAGAAGGTAAAGGTGTAGTGATGGTTTATCCCCATGAGATTTCGAGCCATCATCAGTTGGGTGGGCGAATAGACAGTTTCGGTTTGCGGTGACCTGACACGAGGTCTTTTATCACCCCCTGACTTTTGGTACTTTAATATGTCTAATAGGGTCTATCTTTTAGGATATAAATTTGGAATGGTAGACTCCTTAAGCTTCTCGCATTCTTCATCTTCGAAACTTCTTCAATCCTCTTCTTAGTGATTTTAATTTTCTTCTCTGATGGTTTCTTTGAAGGCACTGCAGTAGGTGTGGCTTATGAGTAGTTCTACCTATAGATGGGGAAGTTGTTTCAGATTTGAAATGAACGTATCCATAATATGTTTGGCTATAATTGCAGAGCATTGCTGAAAAATCAAGTAATGAATTCGGAAGTCATTTTAGAGGATTAAATGTTGACTAACTAACACGAATAAAATATCTATTGAGTTGTTTCGATACAAATACTTGGAGTCTTCGGTCATTAACATTCTGATAGTTTTGTACAATAACAAAGCCTAAACTCTGAGATGCGAACCTCACATTTTATAACCTTGACATATTCTTTGAAATCTTTCCAAAGAATACTTTTGTAGTTAATATGTTTCTCTATGCAAATGCCTAAAACTGATTCAAGCCAAATGAGGCTAAGTGTATCAATTCCTTTAGTGTTCCTAGATAAACAATGAACGATCATAAGAAAATGCAAGATGACAGGAAGCTTTGATTTCTTGAACTCTTTGGTAATATGAGGTGGTTCTTTATAACCCAATCGTCAATGACCTTGAACATATCTTTGAGTGGGGAGCTCAATTACAACACCTTAGGATCAGGAGGAAGCCCAATGGCTTCAAGGAAGGTTTTCTTCATGAGAAAGACAGCTTGGTCATTGATAAGATTTGTTTGAATACAATATTCGCCTTTGCTCAATATGGTAGATATATATGCTCCTTCAAGACATTGTGATGGAACTTTGTCGATTGACATAGTGAATGGGGGAAAAAAAGAGCATGATCGGAAGGAGGTCCAATGAGAATTAAGATTGATGGATCATAGAATCGAGTTTGAATATTGCATAAAGATTACAAACGTTGGGTTAAGTTTTGTTTTCTTCGGAATGACATATGAGGTTCCTTCACTTTATTGGTTTTAGCAAACAAAGTGTGTAGGCTTGAGAAGTCTATTTGTAGATTTAAGCAAGCATCATATAGAAGGAATTTTGACACACCCCAAAACCAAGAACAAAGGAAATGTTCTGGAGCGGAGGACGTCATGTACAATATCATAACAATGCAAAGTAGTAAATAAGCAACAACATCATCTATTGCATTAATAGTATAATTTCATACAAGTGTGTTCTTTAATAGTAATAAGACACCAAAAGAATAATAAAAATAAAGGACGAGTCTTGAAGATTCTCCGTCTTCTCAAAACCTGGTCATCGGTACATGTCTACTGGTGACCTGAGAATACAAGTTATTTTGAAAGCGTAGATCAGCATTTAAGTTGGTGAGTTCATAAATATTTAGTGTCAATGATTGTATAAGTTTGTTGGAAAATGTTTGTATTTGAACAATGTAAAGGTTTGTATATGTTTGAAAACTCTTAGAAAATCCTATATTTTCTACTAGTATAAAAAGTAGTCTTCTACCAAGACCCGACTGTTTTTTGTATGTTTGTCTCTTTGTAAAAGTGAAAGCTTTTCCCAAGTATGACTATCATTACCAAAATATAGTGTTATATTACCCTTTATGTGAGAAGATCACAATTTGAATATAATGGGAAAATGTATATGTGTACTGCAGTATTATTTGTATTAATCACTAAAGTAATAACTACCTTAAAACCAATGGTTTAATTAAGACAAAATGTGATATGATTGTTACCATACTAATCTGACTATAACACGACGATGAAAGACGTCGGAAGAAATGTCATTTGGCACCTGTAGACTTGCACATCCCACTGTAGCGAACAACAAAGGTGTAGGATAGTCAATCCAGTATAGATCTATATGCAAGCTCACGCTCTCCCTCTAGGAGATTCTGGTTACAAAACGTGACATAACTAAATGGTCGATGTGTCATGAAGTAGTATCTCACATTATGTTATCTATGAATCTTGTTATAGTAATAGTATTCTATGTATAGTATTCTTTGTCTAGTATTTACTGTTATAGTATGCTCTGTTATAGTATTCTCTGTCTAGTATTCTCTGTTATAGTATTCTCTGTTATAGTATTCTCTGTTATAGTATGCTATGTTATAGTATTCTCTGTCATAGTATTTGTATATGATAGTATTCTCCTAAACTATACCTATTATAGTTTACTAGTAAGTTATGTATATGAATAGATGAATGTATACCCTTGCTACCCAAAGGTAATGAACTGATTGAATAGAACTTTTATGTCTACATATGTATACATAATATATCTTATATTTATACGACCTTCAGACAACTGACCGATACCCTAAGTCCACATCCAAACAAGGAAAAGGAAATAAAGCGAACTAGCAGTCCTAAGTCGTTTAAACATTATGTATATAACTATACATATATATATATATATGTATGTATATATATATACATGCTTTTGATAGTATATATAAGTTGAAAAGAGGTTTTGTAATACATTTAAAGAGTTATTGAACAATAAATAAATAATGACTTTCAGTCAGTTTATAACACGATTTAAAAGTAGATTGTTTTGAAACACAGTTTGAAGTATATGAAATCCTTGTTTGAAACACAATTATAAATCACATGTGATTGATCTTATAACTAGCATGTTTTCTACTTGTATTCCCCCCTATAAAAGCATTTAAAATCATTTAAAAGATAAGTTTAAGGGGTATGAACACACCTGTCTTTGAATAAGTCGAATGTAAGATGGATACAGGAAATTGAGTGTCAATTGAAGACTTGAGCACAAACGAATCCTATTAACCATATAATGACATATATATATGTATACAATTAGTGTATGTAATAACTAATTATTGATTTGGAACCACCTTAGAGACTAGTAAACACTTATTATGAAGTGTTACAACAATATAAGATTGTATATGAGTGGTAGACTATACAAGGGAGTGTAGGGTCAAAATGCACAACAAATGTGTGTGTGTGTGGCCAGGAGGTATGTGCGGCCGCACACTCCGTATGGAATGTGCCAAAACGTGACTTTAAGCTATAAGGGACATCTAGGAAGGTTTCATTCTTCATGCCTTAGCCTTAAATGAAGTTTGTTGCCATTTTGGGACCTAAAAAGGGTGTGTGCGGCCACCATGGAGGTGTGCGGCCGCACTCACTTGAAGATCATATGAAATGATATTTTTCATGTATATTTTCAAGTGTTCTTAGCATATAACTAGTTGTGATAAGTGTATACACGTTATAGATGCTTGAAAGGGGTGATTATGGTCCAAAACTTAGTGTGTGTTCTTGGTGTTCTTGAAGATCTAACACCAAAATGTGTTTTTCATGGATCAAATCAATGGGAAAAGCTAGTTAAGGTCTTGCATCAACAAATCAAAGGGAAGTATTACTTACTTTTATGAAGATCAAGATGAAGATGTGGATGGTACTTGAGAGAATCTCGAGTTATCAAAATTGGCTAAGTGTTCTATTTATATGAAGGAGTGTGCTGAAATAGAACACTTAGCCAATTTTGATAACTCGAGATTCTCTCAAGTACCATCTACATCCACATCTTCATCTTGATCTTCATAAAAGTAAGTAATACCCCTACTTCTCGCATTATCAAAATCCGCATTTTTCAGACAATTTTCCTTCTCTCTCTAGATTTCTTTCTCTCTCTAGGGTTTCTAACCCCCCTAAGCCCTAGTTAAATCCCTTAGCTCCCGAGGGAAGCCCCGAGGCTCCCGGAGTCCCGAGAAAAAGTGTCTTTCGGTTTTGAAACGCTGCTCCAATTAAGTTCCGGTTTTCGATAAAATTCGCTGTAAGTGTGCTACGCTTACGCAATTTTTAATATAGCTTTCAAATAATTATAGGAATGTTATTAGGTCCTTAAAATAATTATTTGGGCTATTATTATGAGTTATATTGAGTGTTATTAACACTTGTATAATAATAATAATAATAATAGTCAGACTATTAATTTGTCGCGGTTATCATTAGACTAAACCCTAGTGGTATTGGTACTAGGTTTTATCGAAGGAAATTGTTTTGAGAGTATCGAAGCGCTGTTCGAGTGCCGAGTCACCACCTTTCAGGTGAGTGCATAGTCCCTTTCATCTTACACATAGATATGAAGTGTTTTATATAAACTACGTGCTATGTGTGCATATTATCTGAATACTTGCTGTCTATGGTGGATGAACGTTTTATACATGTTTTAAATAATTTAAACTGTATACATATTTTATACGAATGTGTTGGGTATGACATGGGTAGCTGAACGATGAGAGATATAAGATGATGAGAGTATACGTTGGCAGGTATAGACTTAGTGCCTATTGGACAAACACCGGTAGTTATGGACTTAGTACCTGTTAGATGTTGGTAGCTATGGATTTAGTACATGTTAGGAATTGGTAGCTATGGACTTAGTACCTATTAGTTGGACGCTGGTAGCTATGGATTTAGTACATGTTAGGAATTGGTAGCTATGGACTTAGTACCTATTAGATGAACACTGGTAGCTATGGATTTAGTACCCGATGAGTAGACTATAGCAGCTATGGAATTAGTGCTTTACGAACGAACATTGGCAGCTATGGACTTAGTGCCAGTCCTATAACCCTAGAAGTAAGGGACTTTGGAATAAACGAATGCAGGATAGATGACTCTTAGGTTAAATCCTTAAGAGTAAAGAAGATAATGGGGATGGGTAATTGGGTTGATTGTTTGATTGTTTAAACATAATAATTATATTATTGTGGGTTGAAAACCCTATGTACTGTGACATCCCCAAAATCTCGGCCAGAAAAGACCGATTTTCATTTATGCTTTTAAATATTTTCAGAGTAAATCCTTTTGATTTGAAAGAGTTGCGGAATTTGTTCCCAAAAACAAAACATGATAAAACATTGTTTACCGAAGCATTTCATAAAAGAAATGTATTTTCATTATAATCAAAACTCGGGGTGTCATGTTCCGATACAGACCAATAAGCATAAACGAATACATTACAAGTCATATAACAAATATAAACATATGCAGACTTGTAAACAAAACAACTTGATGGTTCATCCATCTCATGCCCTTCCGCCACTACCTGTAATACAATTTAAAACTGAGTGGGTCAGGCTTGGGAGCCTGGTGAGCATATAGGGTTTTCAACCCACAATAAATATCATATTTAATTTTCACCAACCAACAATAACCCAATTACCCATTCCCGTTATTCTCACTTTAATGTCCCTAAAACAACTAACATAAGGGACCTAGTCTAAGAATATTTCATCGGGGCGACAACACATGCTTCGGGGGTACCTCAGCAATATAAGTCAAATAAGGCAACCATGAGGGGGATGGAGTACATCGAATGAACACCCAAGTTCATTAACACCTACAGGTGGCGAACCTGCTAATGTTTCCACAAGACTGTCTAGAATAGCCAGTGGTCGTCATCTAAACTCCGCTAGATGACTCAATCAAACAACAACGAGGCCTCTTATCTGTTTATTACACACCAACTGTCTACCCATGTTCTACCCAACACATTAGTAGATAAAAATATACATTTGTATACATAGTTTAAAAACCTGTATAACATGCTTTAATCAACACATATATCACATAACAGATGAGGCACACACACACATAACACATATCTCATAGAGAAATAAGCAGATCTATAAGATAGAAGAGAGTGAATACACATTCACACATAACACAACCAAATATATGCACATAGCACGTATTTTTATATAAAATACTTCGTATTATTGTATTAGAAAGAAAATAACTACACACTCACTTGATCAGAAGATGATCCGACAGCACTACGGCTTGTAGAAGTAGTAATCCACAGCAGATCTGGAAGATCTTCACAAAAATCGAACTTCTCGCGGGCAGAGCTTCGAATCGGGAACCGCACTTCTCGGGATCTTCGGGGTCTCGGGAATTGCCTCGGGGCTAGAGTATGATACCGGGGCTTCGGGGTATTTCTGGAACGCAAAACGATGCAAAACGGGAGAGAGAAGAGAAGAAATTGGCAATTGGGTCGGCTGCCTTCGGTTCCTATTTATAGGAGGCTGGAGCCTCGGAGTACGCGGGGCGTACTGCGTTACGCGGGGCGTACTGCCCAAAACGTCATTGCTTACGTATCCGAAGTGCTCGAGTGCGAGTGTCGACATCCCTCGGAGTACGCGGGGCGTACCTCGGATCAGATCGGTGACTCCTTCGGATAATGCTTCCGAATTTTGATTTAAATTTAAATACAAAATGATTTATAAACTTCGGAAATTCATAACTTCTTCATACGAACTCCGTTTTCGACGTTCTTTATATCCACGGAAAGGTGAGACCATGCTCTACGACTTTCGTTTAGACTCCGTCGGCTAATTTTGACTTTATTTTTTTATTATTTATTTTTAATAGGCCGTGACAGAAACTTTCGTTATAAATTCATAACTTCTTCGTTTGACGTCCGTTCTTGCCTAACTTTTTATCGCTTCAACACCAACAATGAGATCTTCGATTCTCATTTAGATTGCTTCGGCTAAAAACCCCTCGATCTCAAATCGAGTAAAACAGGCTGCACACCGCTAAGCCGAAACTTCGATAAATCATAACTTCCTCATACGAAGTCAGATTTGGGCGTTCTATATATATTCGGAAACCTCGTTTCAACTACTACAACATTATTCAAAGATATTAAGTTCATTTTACACTTAAATTTTCACGCTTATTTTTATTCTTAATTAATCAAACCACATAATTAAGCAATTAAGCACAAAACACAAAATACTCAAATAATACAATCTTATTACTTCAAAATGGGTTACAAAGGTCAACCTAGAGTATTACATTGCTACAAATGGCAAGCCCGAAACACAGGCGTTACAATTCTCTCCACCTTAGAATGATTCCGTCCCCGGAATCACACATCAACAAACAAATGCGGATAGCGACTCAACATGTCACTCTCCGACTCCCAGGTGAGATTCGGCCCATTCGCGTGTTTCCATCAGACAAGCACTAACCCAACCATTTTGCGTCGCAACTTCTTAGTCTTTCGGTCAACAATTGCCTCTGGTTCTTCAATCAACCTTTTGTTCTCATCAATTCTTAATTCAGAAATTGGAATTATATCGGGAACTTCTCCCGTGAACTTCCTCAAATAACACACATGAAAGGTGTTGTGAATTCCATTCAGTTCTTCGGGTAATTCGAGCTTGTAAGCTTGATTCCCAATCCTCTGAAGGACTTTAAACGGTCCAATAAACCTTGGACTCAACTTTCCCCTTTTTCCAAATCTTATAAGTCCCTTCCACGGCGAGACTTTAAGCAAAACCGAATCTCCAACCTCAAAAGTCATCGGTCTTCGCTTCTTGTCAGCATAGCTCTTTTGACGATCTTGAGCTGCTAACATTCTTTCCCTAATTATTTTCAACTTTTCAGCAGTTTGATGAACCATCTCCGGTCCCATAAACTGCTTTTCCCCAGCCTCAAGCCAACAAGACGGCGTACGACACTTCTGTCCATACAAAGCTTGATAAGGTGCCATCTTAATGCTCGAGTGAAAACTATTATTATAGGAAAATTCTACCAACGGTAAATGTTCATCCCAATTACCTAGGAATTCCAAGGTACATGCTCTCAGCATATCTTCAAGTGTTTGTATTGTTCTTTCACTCTGACCATCAGTCTGCGGATGGTAAGCTGTGCTTAAACATAACTTGGTACCCATTTCCTCTTGTAGACTTTTCCAAAACCTTGAGGTGAAACGGCTATCACGATCCGATATAATCGTTAACGGAACACCGTGAAGCCTCACAATTTCCTTCACGTAAGAATTCGCAAGCTTTTCCATAGACCATTTCTCCCTGGCCGCTATGAAATGCGCACTCTTAGTGAATCGATCAACGACCACCCAAATCATGTCGTGACCATTCTTTGTTCTGGGCAGTTTAGTGACAAAATCCATAGCAATGTCTTCCCACTTACCCATAGGCACAAGCAATGGTTCTAAACTCCCGTAAGGTTTCTGATGTTGTGTCTTGACTCTCGCACAAGTCACACACTCGGCCACATACTTTGCAACATCAAGCTTCATCGTCGGCCACCAGTAGTAGGGTTTCAGGTCCCTATACATTTTAGTGCTACCTGGATGAATTGAGTACATGGTTTTGTGAGCTTCTTCCATCAGAAGATCCCTAATTCCTCCTGACTTAGGTATCCAAATACGATCTTGGAATACCTTCAGTCCATGACCGTTAGTACCAAACACCAACGTTTTACCCAAACGTTCCTCCTTTCGGTCATTTTTCTCAGAAGCTTCCTCTTGAGCTTTCTTTATACTTTCCAAAATAGTCGAGACAACTTCAATTCTCAACGCTCTTGTCCTTTTTCTTTCAAGATTGACTTTCCGACTGAGAGCATCAGCAACAACATTAGCTTTACCGGGGTGGTAAAGTATCTCGCAGTCGTAGTCTTTAAGTAATTCTAGCCAGCGTCGTTGCCTCATATTCAATTCTTTCTGATTAAAGAGATATTGGAGACTCTTATGATCAGTGAAAAGTTTGCACTTCGTGCCATAGAGGTAATGCCTCCATATTTTCAGAGCGAAAACTACCGCTGCCAACTCCAAATCATGAGTCGGGTAATTCTTTTCGTGCTCTTTCAGCTGTCGAGACGCATATGCTATCACCTTTTCTCTTTGGGTCAAAACACAACCCAATCCAACACCAGACGCATCGCTATAAACAACAAAGTCTTCAACTCCATCGGGTAGAGAAAGTATCGGTGCCTCGCATAGCTTCTTCTTTAACTTCTCGAATGCTTCTTTATGCTTCTCACTCCAAGCATAAGTAGCTCCTTTGTGGGTTAAAGCTGTCAATGGAGTAGCAATCGAAGAAAAACCTTGGATAAACCTTCGGTAATATCCGGCTAATCCTAAAAAGCTTCGAATCTCCGTGGGACTTTTCGGTTGTTCCCACTTCATCACAGCCTCAATCTTCGCTGGATCAACCATTATACCTTCTTGGTTGACCACGTGACCCAAGAATTGGACTTCACGAATCCAAAAATCGCATTTGGAGAACTTTGCATAAAGCTTCCCCTTCTTCAAAACTTCTAACACTTCTCGCAAGTGTCTGCCATGCTCCTCCTGGCTTTTCGAGTAAATCAGAATGTCGTCTATAAACACTATCACAGATTTATCAAGGAAAGGATTACAAACCCTATTCATCAAATCCATGAACGCTGCCGGAGCATTGGTTAGTCCAAACGACATAACCAAGAACTCGTAGTGTCCATATCTAGTTCTGAATGCAGTCTTCTCGATATCTTGCTCTCTTACTTTCAGCTGATGATATCCTGACCTAAGATCGATCTTCGAGAAATAGCTCGAACCTTGCAATTGATCAAACATGTCATCAATCCTCGGCAACGGATATCTATTCTTTATTGTTGCCTTGTTCAGCTCTCTGTAATCGATGCACATTCTCATACTTCCATCTTTCTTCTTCACAAATAACACCGGAGCTCCCCAGGGCGATGAACTAGGTCTAATGAAACCTTTGTCCAATAACTCCTGAAGTTGCATCATTAGCTCCTTCATCTCCGTCGGTGCTAATCGATAAGGTGCTTTTGCTATTGGTGTGGTTCCTGGTAACAAGTCTATTCTGAACTCCACTTGTCTATCAGGTGGTAATCCAGGAAGATCTTCGGGAAATACTTCCGGATAATCACACACCACTAGAATGCTCTGCATCACCTTCTTTTCTTTCTTAGCATCAACCACAAATGCTAAATATGATGTACATCCCTTGGTCAAACACTTTCTGGCTTTCATTAGAGAAATGATCCCATAATTCACTCTGCGTTTGTCCCCATACACCATAAACGAATCTTTCCCAGGCGGGTTTACTTTAACTATCTTCTTTTTGCACAAAATTTCGGCATCATTGGCGCTAAGCCAATCCATTCCCAACACGATGTCGAAACCATTTAGTTCGATAGACAATAATTCCTCGTGAAACTTATTCCCATTCAGATCAATTAAGATGCTTTTCATACGATGACTAACAGGTACAAACTTGCCACTAGCTACTTCGACTAATAAAGCATCATCTAGTCTATCAATAGGCAAAGCTAGCTTTCTACCAAACTCATGCGAAATAAAGGAGTAGTTGGCTCCAGAATCAAACAATATATGAGCAGGTAATTCGTTTACGAGAAAGGTACCTGAAGTGACATCAGCTTCATCTTTCGCAGCCTCAAGTGTCATCTGGAAGGCTCTTGCCTTCGGCTTTGGTGGAATGTTGGGCCTAGCTGCCACCTTCTTCTTCGGACAGTCTTTCAAAATATGCCCCTCTTCATTACACCCAAAACACATCCTTTTGTTGTTCGGACATTCATTGGCAAAATGTCCAACCTTTCCACACTTGTAGCAGGTCACATCCTCGCTACATTTCCCAAAGTGCCTTTTCTTACACTTATCACACCACTTTGCTTCGCCTCCTTTTCCTCAAAACTTTTTCGAATCAGATTTCGAAAATTTGCTCTTCTTACTGGAACCAGATGTTCCTTCAAACTTCCTTTTCTCACCAACCTCAACCTTGACGGTGGTTCTCCCCTTGATCATGTTCTCCACAGACTTAGCAGCCCAGATAGCTGCCTCTAGAGTAAGTGCCTTACGTATTGGCACCTCGTACTCCCATGGAAGTCCCTTCGCATACCGATCCACCTTTGTCAGCTCGTCTGGAACGATACGCAAGGCAAACTCCATCTTATCGGTGAAGTTATTGGTGTACTCATCAACTGACATGCTACCTTTCGTCAATGTCAAAAACTTATTCTCCAACTCCAACAGATTTTGAGCCGAACAAAACTTGCGCTTGGACTGCACCAAGAATTCTGCCCATGTCAATTGCAGAGGCTCATTAGGGCTTAAGGTCTTCCCTAGAGTGTTCCACCAACGAACGGCTCCACCTCGGAATTGACGCACGGCATAGATAGTTTGCAACTTACCTCTGCAGCCGCAAGTCATGAAGGCTAGCTCCATTTCGGAGATCCGATCCATAACCCCAATCGGATCCTCCTTTCCATTGAAGGTCGATGGTTTGCAAGTCAAAAAGTCCTTGTACTTGCATCCCATTCCATCATTCCTTCCTTCATGGTTATCTTGCCTAACTATCGGTGGGTTGGCTGGACCAACAGACCCACTGAAGTTTCCACCTTCTGAGTGCCCTTCATTTAATTCGGGCTCTTCCTCACGAATCGACAGTTCTTCACGATTTTGTTGAAGCAACCGTCTAGTTTCATCCATCTGACGATCCAACATCGTCTGAATCATCAATTGCACACCAGCCATGGTTATTGGCTCAGGTGCTGCTGCTACGACAGGTATTGGCTCAATCATTGGTGGTTGATTCCTGTTTTCGTCAGCATTTCCAACTCCACTTCTTGTTCTCACCATTTTGATCTACACACCAAATAAGGTGAAATTAGATCCTCAATCATGATAGATATTCAAATCATCCTTATCACTCCGAAACGTTTATATGCTAGTTCTAATATCGTAGACGTACGCTTAGAATCCTACACACATAAGGTTTCTAGATCCGGTCGGCAACAGACCATAGATCCGAACAAATAATATCATATATGGCAACATATAACATTTAGCACATAAAGCATTTTAGGCAACTTTCCTAAAATAAACTAGTGCTCGTGTCTAAAACACAACAGACACACATCTCAAAATTCCACTTAGCATTCTAAGTTTAAGTCTAGAAATCCTACAAATTCCTAGTTCGCTTAAACTAATGCTTTGATACCAACTGTGACATCCCCAAAATCTCGGCCAAAAAAGACCGATTTTCATTTATGCTTTTAAATATTTTCAGAGTAAATCCTTTTGATTTGAAAGAGTTGCGGAATTTGTTCCCAAAAACAAAACATGATAAAACATTGTTTACCAAAGCATTTCATAAAAGAAATGTATTTCTATTATAATCAAAACTCGGGGTGTCATGTTCCGATACAGACCAATAAGCAAAAACGAATACATTACAAGTCATATAACAAATATAAACATATGCAGACTTGTAAACAAAACAACTTGATGGTTCATCCATCTCATGCCCTTCCGCCACTACCTGTAATACAATTTAAAACTGAGTGGGTCAGGCTTGGGAGCCTGGTGAGCATATAGGGTTTTCAACCCACAATAAATATCATATTTAATTTTCACCAACCAACAATAACCCAATTACCCATTCCCGTTATTCTCACTTTAATGTCCCTAAAACAACTAACATAAGGGACCTAGTCTAAGAATATTTCATCGGGGCGACAACACATGCTTCGGGGGTACCTCAGCAATATAAGTCAAATAAGGCAACAATGAGGGGGATGGAGTACAGCGAATGAACACCCAAGTTCATTAACACCTACAGGTGGCGAACCTGCTAATGTTTCCACAAGACTGTCTAGAATAGCCAGTGGTCGTCATCTAAACTCCGCTAGATGACTCAATCAAACAACAACGAGGCCTCTCATCTGTTTATTACACACCAACTGTCTACCCATGTTCTACCCAACACATTAGTAGATAAAAATATACATTTGTATACATAGTTTAAAAACCTGTATAGCATGCTTTAATCAACACATATATCACATAACAGATGAGGCACACACACATAACACATATCTCATAGAGAAATAAGCAGATCTATAAGATAGAAGAGAGTGAATACACATTCACACATAACACAACCAAATATATGCACATAGCACGTATTTTTATATAAAATACTTCGTATTATTGTATTAGAAAGAAAATAACTACACACTCACTTGATCAGAAGATGATCCGACAGCACTACGGCTTGTAGAAGTAGTAATCCACAGCAGATCTGGAAGATCTTCACAAAAATCGAACTTCTCGCGGGCAGAGCTTCGAATCGGGAACCGCACTTCTCGGGATCTTCGGGGTCTCGGGAATTGCCTCGGGGCTAGAGTATGATACCGGGGCTTCGGGGTATTTCTGGCACGCAAAACGATGCAAAACGGGAGAGAGAAGAGAAGAAATTGGCAATTGGGTCGGCTGCCTTCGGTTCCTATTTATAAGAGGCTGGAGCCTCGGAGTACGCGGGGCGTATTGCGTTACGCGGGGCGTACTGCCCAAAACGTCATTGCTTACGTATCCGAAGTGCTCGAGTGCGAGTGTCGACATCCCTCGGAGTACGCGGGGCGTACCTCGGATCAGATCGGTGACTCCTTCGGATAATGCTTCCGAATTTTGATTTAAATTTAAATACAAAATGATTTATAAACTTTGGAAATTCATAACTTCTTCATACGAACTCCGTTTTCGACGTTCTTTATATCCACGGAAAGGTGAGACCATGCTCTACGACTTTCGTTTAGACTCCGTCGGCTAATTTTGACTTTATTTTTTATTATTTATTTTTAATAGGCCGTGACAGAAACTTTCGTTATAAATTCATAACTTCTTCGTTTGACGTCCGTTCTTGCCTAACTTTTTATCGCTTCGACACCAACAATGAGATCTTCGATTCTCATTTAGATTGCTTCGGCTAAAAACCCCTCGATCTCAAATCGAGTAAAACAGGCTGCACATCGCTAAGCCGAAACTTCGATAAATCATAACTGATGGGTTTTGGTCATAAGACATCCTATGTGCTCATACAAACCCTAATGCTTGGATCTAGGTTTCTCTATTGTACATGCTTTGAATCCAAGACTATAAACCCTAATTCTAGCATATGGAATCCAAATTCACATGTAATTAGGTTTAAGAACATACCTTGATTGTTATATAGCAATAACAATCCAATTCCTCCTTGAATTGACCTTGGAAGGCTTAGAGTCACAAGTGTCACTCCTCTAATGGCTTACAAACACCATAAGCAAGTGGAGAAGGTATAAAGAGAGAGGAGGGAGGTTAGAATTCGTCCTTAGGACCTCTTGGGAAGGGTTACACGAATTCATGACCTTGGGGTTGTTTATATAGGTGTAGAGATAGGGTTTCAGTCATTATCCTTATCTAGTTGATTATCCATTAAGCAACCAATAAGATAATCCTTGAATCCTTATCATACTCGAATTCTAAGGCTTTCCAACCTTAAATTCGTCCACCATACTTATAAGATAATCCTTACCTTATTTTGTAACTATCACATAATTACAAATCAGCCCCTCTAGTTTAATTAATTACACTTGATCACAAAATTAATTCTTAATTAATTATTGACCAATATTAATTAAACAAATATGATTTCTCCTTTAATATATTATTCTTATAACATATTAATAAATCATAATAACCTCTCTCTTTATTTATTTCTCCAATCAAGTTGCTTAGGTGAAGGCAACCCAAAAGGACCATGCACCATCGGGTCAAGTACATACCAAAATAGTTATGGACTTAGACACTAATCCAACAGTCTCCCACTTGGATAAGTCTAATAACTATTCTGCGTATGGCTTCGGATCCCGATCTGCAATCGTAGCTTTCCAAAGCCGCTGTCAACTCTGATCATATCAAATACGCGTGTCCTTAGATAAGGGATCATATATTCCTCCATTCTAGATATCATATGAGACATGATTTCAAATCATTCTCTTTGTACTACTTCTCGATTTCTGATTTATGACAACAGACTAATTGAACAAATCAAATTAGCCCTAGCCCGGCCGAGCATTTACGTTTGTCATCACTAAACCATCGAGGGGCCCAAAGATATCGCTTTTATCCTACTTTGGATAAAAGGAACGGATAAACTTTGATACAATGCTTGCTTGTACTGACGCACCAAATCACACACAACAATATGTTTTATAACACCAAGTTACTGGTGCGTTTACATATTATCAATGTGCAACCATTTGCAAGATACAACTCACACATCTCGGTCTCAAGAATATAAGATGTTATCGTCTCACCAATCACTCGTGATACAATCCATGGAGTGATCCAAGTGAGCGTGGGTTTAATCCAATGCTTAAATCACATTCATAAGCACTCATGAACGTTGCAGCAAACATTTGCTTATGTCTAATACTCTTTTAGACAATCCACACACCAATTCACGACAGTCTTCATTCATACCTACTTCCAACATATGAACGACTGTGGCCCGTTTGAATAATTCGATTATTCTTAATAAACTCAATTATTCTGGAAGTCAAAACATGCAAATGTGAAACACAAGAATAATACTAATCCCATATGGCCTCAAACCTTTGAGTATAAATAAAACTCCTTTTATTTATCACCATATCGATTATTCATTATTTGTCGTTTCGGGTAATCAACTTCTTACTTGAATTCTAACACTTGTCCCATGCTCCTAGCATGCACACAATGTTTACTAATGGTTCTTACTTTGTGAAATAGATCACATTGAACACATTTCCAATCCTTCTCATTTCACAACTCCAAATCCGTTTTTCATAAGTTAAAGAATATCAAATTCTTGCTACTTATAGAATATGCTAGATTCTAACATTCTATGCAACTTATCCTTTCGTAATGTCATTGCACCAAAGTCACAAAGACTATTGCCAGTGATATTACAAAGTCCTCTATCGGAAATTGTTACAAGATAATTCCATAGACGCGATGTCTCTCACTCAAAGTACTTTCTTTGAACATCCTTTTGCATAGAAGTTTCTAATCTAGTCATAGATTTCTCAATATTCAATTCCCAATATGGACACACTTCCATATGTTCCATATGACAACTCATTCTTAATAGAATCTTATCTATTCGTAATGATGTCGATACGGTCCATCCAATATGGAAACATTTCCATATTTTCCAATACTATACTTCCAACTACTCACAAGCGACCAATCTTCGTCGAACTTGGATTGTCCTTTGATAGTTGTTTAATTATTTTAGTCAAAACCAATTCTAGTCCCTTTTCCCTCTAAATGCGCTCGACATTTGGAAAATTTTAGAATGGTCAAACATTAAAGCATTTGCAATCGATCCTATACCCGAAGCGTATGGGACACGACGCATAATGTTTTATTTGCTATCTTCTCAAAATTCGAATTGTGAAGAGGGATGCCGTAATCATAATCGAAATTTTAAGAACACACTATGTACCTTTGACTAAATTTATTAACATTTCTCAACCTAATCCTTTAGATTTGAAATGAAGCATAATATTCTCTCCCTTAATTATAGCAAAACAACCTTTCAACTCTTACAACTTTGCAAAGTATGACTCTTGTTTTCTATAATTAATATTGCTAACCTTGCAATACTTTCCTTAATAATCATACAATCATAACTTTTATGCTCCCACTATCATGATGATTATTATAAAACATAACACTTATGCTCCCACTAGCTTCGACATGTATTCATAAACATCTCAACTTCCAGAAGGACAATACTTATTGAATTTCTTAAGTTCATGTTTCTAATACTTAGTGCTTTGATAATCCTTTATCAATGCTTCTTGAACTTATACACCTTTGCCTTCGATAGTTCATATGTGTGTCTAAACAATTAAGACTAATTGCCAAACCTCACAATTCAAATTATGGAAAGGGATGCCGTAACCATGATTGAATTTGAGAATGCAATTTTACAATCACTATCTTCTTAAAATCTCTCTTAGTGAAAGCATTTCTTCACAATCATTTTCATGAAGGAGGAAATCTTATGACACTTAGATTTGAGCGGTGTATGTGTTCCTATCCATGTGAATTTGTTAAAACCAAAGTTTATGACAAATTCAAACTCATATGGACCGAGCTTTCTTAATCTTGATTTCTTGCCTTATGGTAGCACAGCTGCCCACCATGTCTTCCAAGTAGTTAAGCGGCTCACCTTTTCTTATCAATGTACCTTTCATTGATTAAGGTGCTTTGCCTTTTATGCGTTCAAAATGATAACTCATAGAACTCACATGCATAATTAACTCGATTGGATTGGCACATAATCAAGATAATGTCAACACGACAGGTTGTAAACCTCAACTCGTGTGCTAGTGATGATCGATAAGGTTTATTTGATTTGTTCTTGAAACCTTTCAAGACCATTAAGACTCCCACTGACTCCTTGACATATAAGATTCTCTTGTCAAAACATTTATTGACAAACAAATATTCAAGAGTTAGTGTAGCTTTTATCAAAACTCTTCATAAATTGGTCCTAGTTGGTCTTTGTCTTATCTAAGACATCACAACTTACCACATTTAATGAAAGTTATAAACCTTCTTAATACTTTTCACTCAATGTCACAATCTTAACTTTAAGACTTGTTATTGGAACGAAGTATGATTGACTTATTGATTTAACCATTTCTTCAATTCTCGATTCCTCTTCTTAGACATACAATTGTACTAAGACTCACTTAGAAGATCAATTGAGATATGGTTCTTAATCATTAAGACCTATCATAAAGCATAAAAGCTACTCTCCCTTCTTCTTAGAATGGAAAAACTTTTATCTTTCTGCCTACTTGATTCTTCTTATTCTTTCTACTATTGATCTAAACCCTTTAAACAATTTAGAATTACACTTAATCTTGTAAGTATAATCATATTTACTAAGCCTTTAGTAAATCATGACGAATATCTTTGTTATTCTTATGGTGAACTTGATCAACACACTACTTTGTGTACTTGATCTCCTAGTCCTTCACTTGACACTTTATCAACGAATTGGTCTAATTTCCAAATATGAAATTTCTCATTCATCGTGCAACCAAGTTGCATGATTCCAAATTTCTGTCCAATTGAAACTTGGGCGATGAGAAAACTCTCCCTATTTGGCAAATTCTTGACTTTTCCATAAACACCATAAATAAGAATCATATCCATTTGTTGTAGAAATATGCAAACACCAATTTTCATAACGATTTCATTACAAGGAAATAAATAAATAAGTCAAACAAAATTTATTTTATTTATAAAAGCAGCGGAAAACATATGTCCTTACAATGCAAAATCCATTGAAAACTATGTATTTCAAAAGAAAATTTTCTAACAACTCTATCATAACTATCTAAGATCAAAATCTAATCTTCAAGCCCATGCGATCAAGATCCATTCCTTGTGATTAGATTCATCTTGCTCTTTCACCAAGCTTCCTTTCTTTTCACCGATCCTGTAAAACATTCAAATGCAATCTTATCACATTATGTATCAATGAATAGGAACTTAATGGAGTTAGATAGTGGATTTTACCTGAAGCACAGCCATACTCTTTGACTCTCCCATCTTCTGGACTCTTCAGGCTCTTTGGGCAGACTTGTATCCAACGCCCTCTCTTTTGGCAGCAAACACAGGTCGGTTCTCCTAGAACGTCCTCGGAAGCATGGTTGGTTGACTTTTCCAACAAATACACTCCATTGCTTCGCCAAATCATTTCTGATTCAGCAGCAAAGAGTATGTAAGTTAGGTCAATGAGGTTGTCGTCATGATTCATCATATAATACTTTCTTTTGAACTCATTATATGATTCAGGAAGTGACTGCAAAACCCAATTCACAGCCAACTCATCTGGGAATGACACACCCAACATTATCAACCTATCAATGTGTGATTTCATTCCTAGAACGTGGGCACACACGGGTTTACCATCTTCATGTTTCATTTCCAATAGGGCTTTAGTGATATTGAACCTTTCAATTCTTCGATCTTGTGGGTTGGGGAGAACTATAGGAGGAGGAGGAGGAAGTGAAGCATGATTTCTCGTTCCTCGATTAAATCGTGGAATACCATCTTCATGTGGAATGCTTGTTCCACGGGATTTGGGAAGACCATAGTTGTCGAACTTTGACATCTACAAAACGGGAGAAAACAAAAACAAATTCAAGTTAGTTGATTGATTGAGTCCTTAGTAAATCACCCAAATAAGATACTAAGGCTAGGACCCAACACAATATTCTCCAACTCGGGAGAGGGATGCTGTAACCCTAATTGCAGAATATTTGAAGGTAAGTGAATGACGATTCACTAATTTCCACCATGAAAAACGAAAAAGAAATTTAAGTTTTAAATCTATGAAAATTCCTAGATCCTTTGAGATTCATTGAACTTTCAATGGCATGTTTAAATCTCGATATGCCCCTCTTGTTTGTGACTGGGATGCCGAGGATCACAAAGCGGGTGTGAATAACCATGCAAACTTACATGGTGCCCTCACATGTTACAGTCGCCTATTCGATGTGCCGGTAAACCACACACGCTCCACCGAACTATGACAAACATTGAGTCACCCTTTGCTACCTTTGCTTAGACCCATTTAGTGTGCCGGTTAACCACACACGCTCCACTAACGTCTTCGCAAGGGCACAAAGTGTAATTTCATGGAATTGCATCAATTCACTTTTGCCTAAGTAACTAAGATTGGGAATTATGAAAACATTTAGTTACTTTTATAATTCATTATACTTATAATGGAAGGTTTCGTCCTATCCTACCCGTTCGGCTAACGACCTTCCACTAGTCAAGAGTGCGGTGGGTAAGAGTGGATACCCATTCAATCGCCATTTTATAAGCAATTTCCTTAAACACCCCTTATAGACCAGCATCGTGAATGAGGCCTACTAACGGTAAGACTGACTTTTAGTTATACATATATATAATGTTAGACTTTTAATGTTATATATAGTATAGGGTGTATTTTATAACTTTTAAAATACTATGTGGTTAACTTTAACAATTACACTTTTAATTCTATTAAATGGTTAACCTAAACTTTAATGGATTTATTAAATCTCTTTTAATTATACACCTTAATTAATTAATAAAACCATAAGGGTGTGATTTGAACTTTTTTAAAACTTCTTAGAGTTTTAGAATTTAACATTCCTAATTAAACTTTTAATCAACTTTTAAATTCCAAAACTTGAGGGCAAGTTTTGAAACATTTCAACACATTAGGGTTTAGAATTTAAATATACATCAAAATTAAACCATTTAATCAAAATTTAAATTCCAAAACTTGAGGGCAAGTTTTGAAACCTTTTTCAAAACATTAGTGTTTTAACTATTTAAATTTCAAAACTACAAAACTTTTGGGTTCAAATTTAAACTATAAAACCTAAAGGGCAAAATATGAAACTTTTCACAACAACAAGGATCAAATAATTCAAATTAACATTTAATCACATAATTATCCATATTTGATGATTTAATGATTTCTTGCAAAACAATTTATCAATTTACTCAAAATAATTAATCAATTATCTTATAAGGAAACAATTATCTTATTAATTGATAAATATCTTCAATTAGATCAAAATTATAGTCAAATATATCATATAATCGGATTAATAATGATCTAACATGATAAGGTAACTATCCATAAGCAAAAATAGCAAGAAATCCCGAAGTACCCTTCTTCTGACGAGTTGACTCGTCGAGTCAGCCTTGGACTCGTCGAGTCACCTTGGACTCGGCGAGTTCAGCCATGGACTCGGCGAGTCCAGCCTCCAGAATGCAAAAAATCGAATTTTTCAGTTACAACAAGCATCAATACAATAGAAACCAATCAAGTCTCTGATACCACTGATGGGTTTTGGTCATAAGACATCCTATGTGCTCATACAAACCCTAATGCTTGGATCTAGGTTTCTCTATTGTACATGCTTTGAATCCAAGACTATAAACCCTAATTCTAGCATATGGAATCCAAATTCACATGTAATTAGGTTTAAGAACATACCTTGATTGTTATATAGCAATAACAATCCAATTCCTCCTTGAATTGACCTTGGAAGGCTTAGAGTCACAAGTGTCACTCCTCTAATGGCTTACAAACACCATAAGCAAGTGGAGAAGGTATAAAGAGAGAGGAGGGAGGTTAGAATTCGTCCTTAGGACCTCTTGGGAAGGGTTACACGAATTCATGACCTTGGGGTTGTTTATATAGGTGTAGAGATAGGGTTTCAGTCATTATCCTTATCTAGTTGATTATCCATTAAGCAACCAATAAGATAATCCTTGAATCCTTATCATACTCGAATTCTAAGGCTTTCCAACCTTAAATTCGTCCACCATACTTATAAGATAATCCTTACCTTATTTTGTAACTATCACATAATTACAAATCAGCCCCTCTAGTTTAATTAATTACACTTGATCACAAAATTAATTCTTAATTAATTATTGACCAATATTAATTAAACAAATATGATTTCTCCTTTAATATATTATTCTTATAACATATTAATAAATCATAATAACCTCTCTCTTTATTTATTTCTCCAATCAAGTTGCTTAGGTGAAGGCAACCCAAAAGGACCATGCACCATCGGGTCAAGTACATACCAAAATAGTTATGGACTTAGACACTAATCCAACAATAACTTCCTCATACGAAGTCAGATTTGGGCGTTCTATATATATTCGGAAACCTCGTTTCAACTACTACAACATTATTCAAAGATATTAAGTTCATTTTACACTTAAATTTTCACGCTTATTTTTATTCTTAATTAATCAAACCACATAATTAAGCAATTAAGCACAAAACACAAAATACTCAAATAATACAATCTTATTACTTCAAAATGGGTTACAAAGGTCAACCTAGACTATTACATTGCTACAAATGGCAAGCCCGAAACACAGGCGTTACATGTACTCACCAGGTTTCCCAACCTAACCCACTCAGTTTATTTATATCACAGGTGTTGATATGAAGTCACATTACACTGAGAGATTTAAAGAGATGTAGATCACTAGTGTAAACAAATGTAGGTTCTGTTTATGCTTATGTTTCTGTATTAACGATGACATCCCAAAAGTTTTAAGATGAATAAAATACGTTTCTTCAAGAATGTTTTAATAACGTATTTATCGTGTTTTTCTGGGAACAAATTCCGCAACATTTTTATTTAAAAGAAGAACTCTGATTTTTACAAAGCATAAACAAAATCGGTCTTTTCTTGCCGAGAAAATGGAGATGTCACAAAATCCAAAGGTTTCCTTCGCTTGTCTGCGTAGCTTTTCTGACGGTCTCTAGAGGCTTTCAATCGTTCACGGATCTGAATGACCTTCTCTGTCGTTTCCCGTATGATTTTCGGACCCGTGAGAGTGCTGTCAGGAACTTGTCCTTTAGCTAACTGGGTGTCACCCACCTCAGCCCAACACAGAGGGGATCTGCACTTTCAGACATAGAGGGCTTCAAATGGAGCAGCCTTTATGCTCGTGTGGTAACTGTTGCTGTAGGAAAATTCGACAAAGGGAAAATGAGTATCCCATGCCTTCCTAAAGTCGATCACACAGGCTCTCAGCATATCTTCTAAGGTTTGGATAGTTCTCTCACTTTGTCCGTCGGTCTGTGGATGGTAGGCTGTACTCATGTCCAGACTCGCTCCTAGGGAACATTGTAGCGACTGCCAGAACCTCGAAGTGAATCTACTATCTCTATCGGGGATAATGGATATGGGAACACCATGCAGTCATACGATCTCCCTAATGTATGTTCTTGTTAGTTTCTCCATCTTGTCAGTCTCTTTGATTGGTAGGAAATGCGCGGATTTGGTCAATCTGTCGACGATGACCCAAATGGTATCAAGTCCACCTGTTGTCTTGGGCAACTTGGTTATGAAGTCCATAGTAATCCGCTCCCATTTCCATTATGGTATCTCCGGTTGCTGAAGTAAACCTGATGGTTTCTGGTATTCGACCTTAACCTTTGCGCAAGTAAGGCATTTACTCACGAAGGTAGCAATTTCTGCTTTCATGTTGGGCCACCAGTATAACTTTTTAAGATCCAGATACATCTTATCTGAACCTGGGTGGACAGAATACCGAGTGTTGTGCGCCTCGGTCATGACCACGTCTCTGAAGCCACCGTGTTTTGGTGTCCAGATTCGGTCCAAGAAATATAACTCTCCGCCACCCTTGCTTTCTAGGTTCTTATCCATCCTTCTTAGGGATTCACCCGCCACATTTTCAGGTTTCAAAGCGTCGAGCTAAGCCTCCTTAATTTGTGTGGACAAGTGTGAATGGATAGTCATAGTCAATGATTTGACTCTACAACCAGAGTATTCTTTCCGACTTAGGGCGTCAGCTACTACGTTGTCCTTGCCGAGATGATAACAAATTTCGCATTGGTAGTCATTGAGTAGCTCAACCCACCATCGTTGTCTCATGTTGTGCTCCTTCTGATCAAAAATGTGTTGAAGGATTTTGTGGTCTGTAAATATAGTGCTTTTCGTACCGTACAGATAGTGTCTCCAGATCTTTAGAGCAAACACAACTGCTCCTAACTCAAGACATGTGTAGTTGACCTCGTGTGTCTTCATCTGTCTCAAGGCATAGTCGATGACCTTACCTCATTGCATCAGAACACATCCGAGCCTTGGTTAGATGCATCGCAATAGACTACGAAGTCTTTATTCCTTCTGGGAGGGATAGTATTGGCGTGATGCATAAGGATCGTTTAAGCGTTTGGAACGCCTTCTCTTGTTTCTCTTCCCGGTCGAAGGACACACCCTTCTGGGTCAGTGTAGTGAGCGGCTTAGCGATGCTAGAAAAGTTCTGTATGAACCTGCGGTAGTAGCCAACGAAACCTAGAAATTGACAAATTTTTGTAGGTGTCTTCGGTGCTGACCAGTTCTCAATGGCCTTGATTTTGGAAGGGTCCACGTGAATTCCCTCTTCACTAACAACGTGGACCAAGAATTCGACTCTTCAAATCCAAAACTCGCACTTAGAGAACTTCGCATAGAGCTTCTCCGATCGTAAGGTTTCTAAGACTCTTTGTAGGTGTTGACTATGCTTCTCCTTACTTTGAGAGTAGATAAGTATGTCATCAATGAAGATAATGACGAACTGATCTAAGTAAGGACGACACACCCTATTCATTAAATCCATGAATACAGCTGGTGTGTTGGTTAATCCGAACAGCATCACTACAAACTCGTAGTGCCCATAACGAGTTCGGAAGGCTGTCTTGGGAACATCCTCCCCTAACACTCGTAACTGGTGATACCTGGATCTTAGATCAATCTTTGAGAAGTAGTTTGCTCCTTGAAGTTGATCAAATAAATCATCAATGCAGGGTAGAGGATAACGATTCTTAATGGTAAGCTTGTGGAGTTCCCTTTAGTCGCTGCATGTACGAAACGATCCGTCTTTCTTCTTGACGAACAAGACCGGTGCTCCCCATGGTGAGAAGCTTGGCCTAATGAATCCCTTCTTGAGAAGTTTGTTAAGCTGACTAGAAAGTTCCTGCATCTCTGCCGGTGCCAGATGATAAGGGGATTTGGCTACTGGAGTAGCCCCTGGCACTAAGTCGATTCTGAACTCGACTTGGCGTTGCGGTGGTAATCCGGGTAGTTCTTCTGGAAAGATGTCGGGAAAGTCGCGTACTTCTGGAATGTTCTGAATGTCCTTCAATTCTTGACTCGTATCGACGATGTGTGCAAGGAATTCATGATTTTCCTTTCGTAAGCACTTTTAAGCTTGAATACTCGAAATAATGCGAAGGTTCGTACTAGATTTGTCGCCATAGATAACTAGAGTTTCATTGTTAGGGAGGTTAAGATGAACTGCTTTCTCAAAGCACATGATGTCGGCGCGATGATGATTTAACCAATCCATGCCGATTATGACGTCGAAACTTTTAATTGAGACCGGCATGAGGTCTATTTGGAAAGAATGACCATCTAGAGTTAGAGTACAACCTATGTATATGCAGTTAGTACTTTCTGTTTTCCCATTTGCATTTCTATAGTGAAAGATTCCTCTAGTGCACGTGGTTTTCGTTTAAGCAAGTGAACAAATTTCTGGCTTACGAAGCTTCTCTCTGCTCTGCTATAGAATAATGTACAGGCATATGAATTATCGAGGAGAAACGTACCAGTAACTATCATAGGATCAGCTACGACTTCCTCGTGGCCTATTGTCAGAATCCTTCCCACTCCGCTGACATTCCTTGCCTTCGGGCAGTCTCTTTTGAAATGACCAACCTCGCCACAACCATAGCAAGCCTGGCCCGCACCAATGTCGAGGACTTGGTTAATTGGCCTCGCCAGAGCCTTGCAGAATCGGGCAGCGTGCCCTTTTCTGTTGCAGTTAGCGCACTGCATTTCCCAGCAGGCACCATTACGATGAAAAGTGCATTTGTTGCACTTGGGCAAATTGCCGGTATACGACTTCCTTGGCGATGTAGCAGTCGGTACAATCGCTGCATTAACAACCACTACTTGCTGCTTCTTGGCAGAGTTCTGCGCCGATTTTCCTTTCTTGTTATCCCAGAACTTTGTCAGCGGATTTGGAGGGTTCTGGGGTAGCCAGGGTTGTTGTTGTTGTTGTTGTTGTTGTTGTTGTCTAGGTAGAGACTCCGTGATCAATGAGTCTTTATGCCAATCGCTTGGCACTATCGAAAGTAGTGGGGTTTGAAGCTAAGACATTCCCCTGAAATGGAGGCACTAGCCCCCAAATGTACCTCTGGATCTTCTTCCCCTCAGTGGGAACCATATTGGGACATAGCGCTACCAGATCGCTGAATCTGGCTGTGTAAGCCTCTATGTTGGAGCCTTTCATGGTCAAATTCCAGAGTTCCTGTTCCATCTTCTGAACCTCACCCCTTGGGCAGTATTCTTCAACCATCAGCCCTTTAAGAGCTTCCCAGCCCATATCATTTGCCACTATTAAGGTTAGTGACTTGACGTGGCTATTCCACCATGTCAGGGCTCTGTCACTGAAGGTGTAGGCAGCAAATTTTACTTTGCTTCCCTTAGTACAAGAACATATCTCAAAGATCGATTCTGTCTTTTCGAACCATTGTGACAGCGTAGTGACTCCACCGATCCCATTGAAGGTTCGGGGCTTACAATTTGTGAAGTCTTTATAAGTGCACTCTCGCGAGTGCATGACGACATCACCTTGCATAGAATGGACAACTGTTCTACCTCCACTAGTTCCTTGGTTGCGGTATTATGCCATGGCTGTAGCAACAGCCACAGCTACCGCAACATTAAGAGCTGCCGTATCAAATTGTGAAGGAGGTGGTGTTGGAGCTGGAGTAATCGGAGGATTACGCCTTATTGACCTTGGGGGAGGCATCTTTCAACTATAAGTTTAAAAGATGAGTATAATGATAATAATTCAATAGTGAAGTCAATGAATGAGTCCCATGAACTAAATCGCCATAGCTCAACAACTAGATAAGAGTATGAGTTCCATAGAGTCCTAGAATCACATGAATGAATGTTTTTGAACAAAGATTTCTACGAAAGATCAGCTAACTGCCAATATCATTGATATTAAGGATGTAATGAGTTTGGGAAAAATTGACCTAAGAGTAGGTCTTACATCATATCTGAAGTAGCAAAACTTTGACAGCTTAGAAGTCTAGTTAAAGTACTTGAATGACAGGAATATTTTACAGACAAAAGCTTCATAGAGCATAGTTAAGAAAGGCTATTCCTTGAATCAAAAGAAAAGATGTGCTAAACATCTTCTAACGGTGATGGGAATTCCTTGGGCGAACCATCAGATCTGCCAGTTGGCGAACCACTCCTTGAAGGTGTCCCTCATGAGCCATCTGGCGAACTCGAAGTTCTATGACTTCAGCCCGGGAAGCAGCCAACTGTTGCTGCAGAGTCTCATTGGCTCTCCCGGTCCTTTCCATATCTTCTTCAAGACGGTGGATGCGGACTGTGTTAACGTTTGAGTTAGCATCAATTTCTACGATTTAGCCGATAGCTGCTCTACCTTGCTCTATATTCCGAGCAATCATGCGGACCATTATGGGCAGGGCTCTGTCAGCAGAGCCTCCTTCGCTGAGATTGTAAAAGCTTCAGTCCCCATTGAAAGGTAATGGTTGACCTTGATCATCACTCCAGCGATTCAAGTTTGTCGCCCACAAGGGTGTGGGACCTTGAAATGCAGGTCAGGGGTTGAGATTTGGGTTCTGGACTACTTGAGGTAGGTTGTTGACTTTTGGTTCAGAATCGGAACCATCCGAAAAGCCTTCTGCAAGGTGATCATCCAAAGGGATTGGATGGTCATCTTCTAGCTCTTCATCAAGCCATCTAGCATTGCCCTGATTTGGGAAGTACGGGTCTCCGGGGATATGGAATCCAATCATGTTATCTACGCGAGAAGTAGGGGTAAAAGAATCAGTTTAAAAGATGTACTAACTAAGATATTTATAGTAACACGAAATACTCCTATAGTACTTTTAAGTTATGTTTTGTTCTAACGTTCTCATTGTAGTAGTGTTGGTAAGTTTTTAGACTTGTTGCCACATCATAACCATTCTTGGGCATATGCTAATCACTCCTCGGACCAACATAGTTGATCAGGCTATGCCACTCCTAGGACTGACCATACATCCCCGAGCTTACTTGTGATATTCAACAATCGTGATACTTTTGTATTTGTCATTGTGACACTGATTTTAGTATGAATGCAGGTATGTATACTTAGTTAAATATTTTATTATTTAAAAGTATAAACTCTTGGTCAGAGTGTTTTAATCCCATTGGGTTTATAGTTAGTATATCTTTTATGGGTTGATATACTCAATTCACTATAAAAAAATGCTCTGATACCAATCTGTCACACCCCAAAACCAAGAACGGCGGAAACGTTCTAGGGCGGAGGACGTCATGTATAGTATCATAACAATGCAAAGTAGTAAATAAGCAACAACATCATCTATTGCATTAATAGTATAATTTCATACAAGTGTGTTCTTTAATAGTAATAAGACTCCAAAAGAATAATCAAAATAAAGGACGAGTCTTGAAGATTCTCCGTCTTCTCAAAACCTAGTCATCGGTACATGTCTACTGGTGACCTGAGAATACAAGTTATTTTGAAAGTGTAGATCAGCATTTAAGCTGGTGAGTTCATAAATATTTAGTGTCAATGATTGTATAAGTTTGTTGGAAAATGTTTGTATTTGAACAATGTAAAGGTTTGTATATGTTTGAAAACTCCTAGAAAATCCTATATTTTCTACTAGTATAAAAAGTAGTCTTCTACCAAGACCCGACTATTTTTTGTATGTTTGTCTCTTTGTAAAAGTGAAAGCTTTTCCCAAGTATGACTATCATTACCAAAATATAGTGTTATATTACCCTTTATGTGAGAAGATCACAATTTGAATATAATGGGAAAATGTATATGTGTACTGCAGTATTATTTGTATTAATCACTAAAGTAATAACTACCTTAAAACCAATGGTTTAATTAAGGAAAAATGTGATATGATTGTTACCATACTAATAAGACTATAACACGACGATGAAAGACGTCGGAAGAAATGACATTTGGCACCCGTAGACTTGCATATCCCACTGTAGCGAACAACAAAGGTGTAGGATAGTCAATCCAGTATAGATCTATATGCAAGCTCATGCTCTCCCTCCAGGAGATTCTGGTTACAAAACGTGACATAACGAAATGGTCGATGTGTCATGAAGTAGTATCTCACATTATGTTATCTATGAATCTTGTTATAGTAATAGTATTCTATGTATAATATTCTCTGTTATAGTATTCTCTGTCTAGTATTCTCTGCTATAGTATGCTCTGTTATAGTATTCTCTGTTATAGTATTCTCTGTTATAGTATGCTCTATTATAGTTTTCTCTGTTATAGTATTTGTATATGATAGTATTCTCCTAAACTATACCTATTATAGTTTACTTGTAAGTTATGTATATGAATAAATGAAAGTATACCCTTGCTACCCAAAGGTAATGAACTGATTGAATAGAACTTTTATTTCTACATATGTATACATAATATATATCTAATATTTAGATGACCTTCGGACAACTGGCCGATACCCTAAGTCCACATCCAAACAAGGAAAAGGAAATAAAGCGAACTAGCAGTCCTAAGTCCTTTAAACATTGTGTATATAACTATACATATATATACATGCTTTTGACAGTATATATAAGTTGAAAAGGGGTTTTGTAATACATTTAAAGAGTTTTTGAACAATAAATAAATAATGACTTGATGTCAGTTTATAACACGATTTAAAAGTAGATTGTTTTGAAACACAATTTGAAGTATATGAAATCCTTGTTTGAAACACAGTTATAAATCACATGTGATTGATCTTATAACTAGCATGTTTTCTACTTGTATTTCCCCCTATAAAAGCATTTAAAATCATTTAAAAGATAAGTTTAAGGGGTATGAACACACCTGTCTATGAATAAGTAGAATGTAAGATCAATATAGGAAGTTGAGTGCCATTTGAAGACTTAAGCACAAACGAATCCTATTAACCATATAATAAGATATCTATTTATAGAATTAATGTATATAATAACTAATTATTGATTTGGAACCACCTTAGGGACTAGTAAACACTTATTATGAAGTGTTACAACCATATAAGATTGTATATGAGTGGTATATGACTATACAAGGGAGTGTAGGGTCAAAATGCACAACAAATGTGTGTGTGCGGCCAGTGTGTGCAACCGCACTCTCTTTATGGAATGTGCCAAAACATGACTTTAAGCTATGAGGGACATCTAGGAAGGTTTCATTCTTCATGCCTTAGCCTTAAATGAAGTTTGTTGCCATTTTGGAACCTAAAAAGGATGTGTGCGACCACCATGAAGGTGTGCGGCCGCACACACTTGAAGATCATATGAAATGATATTTTTCATGTATATTTTCAAGTGTTCCTAGAATATAACTAGTTGTGATAAGTGTATACACATTATAGAGGCTTGAAAGGGGAGATTATGGTCCAAAACTTAGTGTGTGTTCTTGGTGTTCTTGAAGATCTAACACCAAAATGTGTTTTTCATGGATCAAATCAAAGGGAAAGGCTAGTTAAGGTCTTGCATCAACAAATCAAAGGGAAGTATTTCTTACTTTTATGAAGATCAAGATGAAGATGTGGATGGTACTTGAGAGAATCTCGAGTTCTTGCCTTGAAGGAGTGGAAAAGTGATCAAAATTGGCTAAGTGTTCTATTTATATGAAGTTGTGTGGCTGAAATGGGTGTGTGGCCGCACACTCCATGTGTTGGAGTGTTTGGCCCGATTTTGATTGATATCCATCGAGTCAACCCATTTCTAAGCTCCTACCTTGATTGTATTACGTTTAGAACACTCCAATAGACCATAAATAGTGCTACAAGATAGCAAAATGAGTCTAACTTTGATAGAATTGATCTATTAAACATGCAAATTTCGGGTTGTCACAAATTTGTTCTTCCATTTGAAATTCAAAGGAGTGTTGTCTTTCTAAAAGTCCATATTAGTCTTGAGTGGATGTCAAAGCTAGTGGGAGTGTCGTTGTATTTCTGGTATTACATGTTGATGACAATACTGCTCATAGGAAATATTATTCTAAGTTGCAAAGTGCAAAAGTCTGGGAATTGTTTCATTATGATGGAAAAAGGAAAGCAACATTGATACTTGGTCTTTGGATCTAAAAGTATTGATTGAATTGATTAATAGATTCAATCAAAGCACAATGTATTGAAAGGTTTCAACAATGAAAATTCCAAAAAGGATTGTTCATATGTGAAGGTTTATATCTATCAGATACACTTCAAGTATGATAAACAAGTCCAAACTAAACTAAGAAAGTAAAGATCATAAAAAGCAAAGAACATAAGGAATTCACCGAATTCTCATTCACCAAGAAATGATTTGTTTTCACCAAGAACACGGGTTGTTACAAAGATGGTCACCAAGACGATTACATTAGGGTTTCATCCTAATATTGAATATATACTAATATATACAAGTATATCCCTTGATTGAAGGGATTGTATCTAATCTATACTAAGAATCGATCTATATAACAAAGATATCAGATCTGCTATCTATTCTTTACTTGTCTGTATCATTACTGTTGGAGCATGTAAATGCTCTACAAATTATGAGTGATAGTTAGGTTGGTTTATTCCCTTTTATTGTATTGTAAGTTACCTCTCTGTATAAATAGAGAGGGAGTGGTCATGTATTGTGTGTGCACCTAAAATGTAATCTCTTTGTCTAGTTAGAGAGAATGGGAGAGTTATCTCTCCCAATACATGTGTTCTTCATTGTAATATTTTATCTATCTTTATAGTAAAATCATTGGATTACTCATCTCATCGTGTTCTTCATATTTTTATTATCGTTAAATCTTAAGATATTCTTGTTCTGCACAAGCTGATCGTCAAAATGAGTTCCTATAATAAGTATCAGAGTCATACCTTGAAGATCTAAGTGATTATTTCAAGGGAACGACTCCCGATCAACTACTTATATCTTGAATATTTTTCGATTTTTGCATAAATTTTTTGGGTTCACAACTAGAGATTTTAAGATGATTTTTTTGATTTTTGTGTTTTGATTCAAGCTTTTTCAATGCTTTCAAGAATAAATGTTGTTGCTGTCTTGTTCATATTTCTGCTGAAAATCCGAGTTTATGAAGTTTTTATCTTGTTGTTGAAGAAAAAGACGAAGGGAGAAGATATTTGGTCTAAAATATTTGAAGAATTTTCTCTGGGCATTTTTTTTGCTATAGAATGAAGACATAATATCTTGGGTTTTGTTGAATATATCAAAGAAAATTTTGAGATCTTGTAGCTTGGAGATTTATATCTTGCAAAAGACTGGAAATATTTCTTTTTGAAGACTTTATTAGCATTTTTTTTTGAGTTCATCACAAAATGTATGAAGCTCTTTTGTTCTTCATTTGATGCTGATAGATCTTTATTAGAGTCTTGGATGTATGTAGTTGTGTTAAGAAAGCATGTCCTTTACTCCACCATTTAATGCATTGTCCATGCCTTCTTGACACATCCATGTAACTTTGCCCAATTATTCCCCACCTTTTGTCCCCTACACACTCCAAATTTGTACCTTAAACATGTGACATCCCCATTTTCACGGCCAGAAAAGACAAATTTTGTTTATGCTTTATAAAAATTAGAGTACTTCTTTTAATAAAAATGTTGCAGATTTTGTTCCCAGAAAAACACGATATATACGCTATTAAAACATTTTCGAAGAAACGTATTTTATTCATTTTAAAACATTTGGGATGTCATCGTTAATACAGAAACATAAGCATAAACAGAACTTACATTTATTTACACTAGTGATCTACATCTCTTTAAATCTCAGTGTAATGTGACTTCATATCAACCCCTGTGATATAAATAAACTGAGTGGGTCAGGTTGGGAAACCTGGTGAGTACATAGGGTTTTCAACCCACAATAATATAATTATTATGTTTAAACAATCAAGCAATTAAACCCCATTACCCATCCCCATTATATTCTCTATTCTTAAGGATCTACCCTAAGAATCAACTATTCCTCGTTAGTTCATTCCTAAGGATCATCCAAAGGAATCGACACGAAGTCCATCGTTGCCATGGTTTACACAACGGGCACTAAGTCTGCATAGTCACCAGGGTTTAGGCACTAAGTCTGCATAGTTGCCAGGGTTTAGGCATCAAGTCTGCATGATCACCAAGGTTTAGGCACCAAGTCTGCATGCTCACCAAGGTTTAGAGTACACCGGGTGAACACATCGTTCACAACACCTACAGGTTGCGAGCCTGCTAGTGCTCCACTGGACTGTCTAGAATAGTCCGTGGTTGTCATCCATACTCTGCATTATGGGGACATCGTTTGGGAAAAAGGCTTCTTACATCGTACACCTCTCACCCATACCTCATGGTCTATATCACCTCTCAACTCATCGTCCAACTCATATTTCATCTATTATATCTACCCATGTTTTACCCCAACATTTTCGTAGATATAAAATACATATATACTTTAAATCATATAAAACATGTATAAAATCTTTCACCGAGCATAGACAGCAAGTAAACAGACAATATGCACACATAACACGTGGTAAATACTTCATATCTATGTGTAAGTTGAAGGGGACCATGCACTCACCTGAAAGGTGGTGACTTAGCACTTGGACAACGCTTCAATACTCTCAAAACAATTTTCCTTCGATAAAACCTAGTATCAACACCACTAGGGTTTAGTCTAACGATAACCGCGACAAATTAATAGTCTGATTATTATTATTATTATTATTATTATTATTATTATTATTATTATTATTATTATTATTATTATTATTATTATATAAGCATTAAATAACACTCAATATAACTCATAATAATAGCCCAAATAATTATTTTAAGGACCTAATAACATTACTATAATTATTTGGAAGTTATGTTAAAAATTGCGTAAGCGTAGCTCACTTAAAATGAATTTTATCGAAAACCGAAACTTTATTTGGAGCAGCGTTTCGAAACCGAAAGACCCTTTTTCTTGGGACTCCGGGAGCCTCGGGGCTTCCTTCGGGTGCTAGGGAGATTCCCTAGGGTTTAGGAGTGTTTAGGAAACTTAGAGAGAGAAAGAAGTTAGAGAGAGAGTGAAGAAAGTTGTGAAAAATGCGGAACCCTCGTCCCCCTTTTGTACCCAACGAGGCCTCGGATTACGCTGGGCGTAGTCCTTGGCTACGCTCGGCGTAGTGCTCGGATAAGAATGCTAGCCTCGGTCTAGCTGTCTCGCATCTTCGTCGGATGGATAAGGCGCGAAGGTACGCTGAGCATACCAACCTCGGACGCGGGGCATAGCGAAGGGTGGCGTGTCCGAATCCGAAGCGTCCTTTGATCAACGATGGACGGCCCACAACGCGCCACGTCACCAAGTTCTTATCAGGCTTTGCAGATTGCACACTCAAATTTAAAAATTCGTAACTTTTGCGTACGGTCTCCATTTTTGACGTTCTTTATATCCACACGAAGGTGGGAACGTACTCGACAACTTTCGTTTAGACTCCGTCGGCTAATTTTGACTCGATTTTTAAATTTTATATTATTAACAGGCCGGGACATGATTGGTCCGTTAAATCCCCATAACTTCTTCATCCGACGTCCGTTTTCGCCCATCTTTTTCTCGTTACGCTACTCTTAACAAGATCTTCGATTCTCGTTTAGGTCGTGTCGGCTAAAAATCACTCGATCTAATATTCGAATTTCGGGCTGTACACCGCTAATCCGAAACTTCGAAAAATGATAACTTCTTCATACGAAGTCAGATTTGGGCGTTCTTTTTATCGATGTTCTTAGTTTAACATACTCTACAATTTTCGTTTATATCGCTAAGGTTAAAACTTGATCTATCATAAATTCACTATTTACGCTTCCCGGTGCCATGCCGGTTCCGTCGCGAAACTTTGACGGGTCATAAGTTCTTCGTTATAACTCGGATTTCGGCGTTCTTTATATGCATGGAAACCTTGTGAAATATACTACAACTTGGTTCAAATTATTTATTCTAAATAATCTTTTGTCGAAAATTCATTTTCGACCCCTATTATCTGTAAATTGACTAGCCTGGATCTACGGGCGTTACAATTATCTCCCCCTTAGGATGATTACGTCCCAAAACCATCAACGAAACAGGGCTCACATGATGACTACATACGTTATCTCTTCACCCTAAGTAATAATCATAACATTGATGTTTCTTCGAACGAGTATCTAAATCTAAGACTTCCTGACTGCAGGCGGTGCCCGATATTAGACCTACTCTCTATCTCATGTTAGACTTTCAGTCATGATCTTCATGTCACGATCTTGATCTTTATTGGAGACTTCTTTAAACTTGAGATAAGTTTCTTCCTTCGATTATCATAATAGACCTATGAGTCATGTTCTAATGACCTCTCATCGTATGATGTATTGCTTGGACTCAGGTCTTTTAGAGTCAAATACCTACCTTCATGTTCTAATCACATCTTAAAAGGTAGCATATCTAGCAACCGTCGCGATACTTCTACTGACCGCTTTGATTATTCCTTCCGGCTTAAGACGGGTGCTACATCGAACTTAGTTCTCTGAACCACGTAACATACTTATTGTAGTTGGACTCAATTCGATATGACCACTAGGGTCGGGATAACAACAATCTTCTTAGTCATTACCGAAACGATGGTAACGACATGCTTGAATAAAACATAATCAATTATTGGCTTCTTGGTTACCTTGTGACTTTCCCTGATCCAAGCGTGAGTCTTATGCTTCCGGTAGTATATGCATCTACTACCTTTCACACCTACTTATACTCGTCCCAAGTATTGTCTCGCATTTTTCCAAGTCACAATCCAAGAAAATCACATAACAGCTTAACACATCAGATAACAAAACAAAGGTTTTATTATTTCTTGAAACTATTACATAGGTCTTCAAGTTCACCCTAGATTATGCCTCTAATAGGCTACATCATACGATACTATGGCTACTGCATGACTTGATCTTCGAATATGAAGTCCTCATCCTTGATTCCTCGCACGGTTTCCTGCTTCGTCGAGGATCATGTGGAATGCCCTTGGCCTCGGTGGCGTTTCTGGTCTTACTGCTTTATTTTTCCCCGGGCAGTCCCTAGAAATCTGCCCTTTTTTTTCATCCATAACACACCTTCTTGTTGGATGCACACTTGCTGGCGTAATGCTCTGTCTTTCCACATTTGTAGCAAGTCACCTCCTCGCTACATTTCTTGAAGTGCTTCTTTTTACACTTCTCGCACTACTTGGTTTCACCTCCTCCTCCTTTTTCAGTCTTTGAGAATTTCTTTTCCTTATTGGCTTTTGAAGATCCTTCATGCTTCCTTTTCTCGCCAACTTTAGCTCTCTCCAGACCTTTTTCCCTAATCTGGGTCTCAACATTCATGGCTGCCCAGATGGCTCCTTTCAAAGTGGTTGCTTGCTTGACCATTGGTCCAAACTCTGCTGGTAATCCATGGGCAAACTTGTTGACCTTGGAGAGCTTAGTTGAAACTAGATAAGGAACAAGCTTCATTTTCTCCGTAAAACTTGCAGCATACTCGATGACACTCATCTTTCCCTTCTTTAGATTCTGAAACTCGTTGTTGATCTCCAGAAGATCCCGCTCAGAGCAGTACTGCATTTTTAACTGCACCAAAAAATCCTCCCATGACATCTTGCTCGCTTCTCCTTTGGGCATCGAATTGGCTAGTAGCTTCCACCAGCTTAGTACTCCAGATTTCAATAAAGAAACCGCGAGAGGGGTCTTCTGCCTGTTGCTACACTCGCAACTCTCAAACATCGTCTCCATATCAGAGATCCAGTTCATGACTTCCACCGGCATCGAGCTTCTAGATAGACTCGGTGGTTTGGACGCCATGAAATCCTTGTATTTGCATCCACGTCCATCATTTCCTCCATCCTGGTGGTTTTGCCTAACTATCGGTGGGTTGGCTTGACCAACAGTCCCACTGTAGTTTCCCTCCTCAGTCTGCCCTTCTTCAACTCGGGCTGTTCAATCTGTATGGTCGCTTCCTCTCGATTTTGCTGGAGCAAACGTCTGGTTTCCTCCATTTGACGATCCAACAACACATGGATCATCGCTTGCACTCTGGCCATCGTTATTGGCTCAACAGCGGCCACCACAACTGGTATTTGCTCAATCACTGGGGGTTGGTTTCGGTTCCCATTTGTATTCACGTTTCCGCTACGGGTCATTGCCATCTTGATCTATACACCGAATAAGGTGAATCTAGATCTTTATTTAGGATTGACGTTTAAATCATCCTTATCACTCTGAAACATTTATATGCTAGTTCTAATATCATATTCGTACGTTTAGAATCCTAAACACATAAGGTTTCCAGATCCGGTCGGCAACAGACCATAGATCCGATCTAACTATAGCATAACAAATCATTTAGCACATAAAAGCGATTTAGGCATCATTCCTAAAATAAGCTAGTGCTTGTGTCTATTCAGGTGTATTACTTAAATCTATTTGACACACTCCTCACAATTATCACTTAGCATTCTAAGTTTAAGTCTAGAAATTTCCTACAAATTCCTAGTTCGCTTAAACTAATGCTCTGATACCAACTGTGACATCCTCATTTTCACGGCCAGAAAAGACCGATTTTGTTTATGCTTTATAAAAATTAGAGTACTTCTTTTAATAAAAATGTTGCGGAATTTGTTCCCAGAAAAACACGATAAATACGTTATTAAAACATTTTCGAAGAAACGTATTTTATTCATTTTAAAACATTTGGGATGTCATCGTTAATACTGAAACATAAGCATAAACAGAACTTACATTTATTTACACTAGTGATCTACATTTCTTTAAATCTCTTAGTGTAATGTGACTTCATATCAACGCTTGTGATATAAATAAACTGAGTGGGTCAGGTTGGGAAACCTGGTGAGTACATAGGGTTTTCAACCCACAATAATATAATTATTATGTTTAAACAATCAAGCAATTAAACCCCATTACCCATCCCCATTATATTCTCTATTATTAAGGATCTACCCTAAGAATCAACTATTCCTCGTTCATTCATTCCTAAGGATCATCCAAAGGAATTGACACGAAGTCCATCGTTGCCATGGTTTACACAACGGGCACTAAGTCTGCATAGTCGCCTGGGTTTAGGCACTAAGTCTGCATAGTCGCCAGGGTTTAGGCATCAAGTCTGCATGATCACCAAGGTTTAGGCACCAACTCTGCATGGTCACCAAGGTTTAGAGTACACCGGGTGAACACATCGTTCACAACACCTACAGGTTGTGAGCCTGCTAGTGCTCCACTGGACTGTCTAGAATAGTCCGTGGTTGTCATCCATACTATGCTAGACGGGGACATCGTTTGGGAAAAAGGCTTCTCACATCGTACACCTCTCACCCATACCTCATGGTCTATATCACCTCTCAAATCATATTTCATCTATTATATCTACCCATGTTTTACCCCAACATTTTCGTAGATATAAAATACATATATAGTTTAAATCATTTAAAACATGTATAAAATCTTTCACCGAGCATAGACAGCAAGTAAACAGACAATATGCACACATAGCACGTGGTAAATACTTCATATCTATGTGTAAGTTGAAGGGGACCATGCACTCACCTGAAAGGTGGTGACTTAGCACTCGGACAACGCTTCGATACTCTCAAAACAATTTTCCTTCGATAAAACCTAGTATCAACACCACTAGGGCTTAGTCTAATGATAACCGCGACAAATTAATAGTCTGACTATTATTATTATTATATAAGCGTTAAATAACACTCAATATAACTCATAATAATAGCCCAAATAATTATTTTAAGGACCTAATAACATTACTATAATTATTTGGAAGCTATGTTAAAAATTGCATAAGCATAGCTCACTTACAACGAATTTTATCGAAAACCGGAACTTTATTTGGAGCAACGTTTTGAAACCGAAAGACCCTTTTTCTCGGGACTCCGGGAGCCTCGGGGCTTCCTTCGGGTGCTAGGGAGGTTCCCTACGGTTTAGGAGTGTTTAGGACACTTAGAGAGAGAAAGAAGTTAGAGAGAGAGTGAAGAAAGGTGTGAAAATGCGGAACCCTCGTCCCCCTTTTATACCCAACGAGGCCTCGGATTACGCTGGGCGTAGTCCTTGGCTATGCTGGGCGTAGTGCTCGGATAAGAATGCCAGCCTCAGTCCAGCTGTCTCGCATCTTCGTCGGATGGACAAGGCGCGAAGGTACGCTGGGCGTACCAACCTCGGACGCAGGGCGTAGCGAAGGGAGGCGTGTCCGAATCCGAAGCATCCTTTGATCAACGATGGACGACCCACAACGCGCCACGTCACCAAGTTCTTATTAGGCTTCGTAGATTGCACACTTAAGTTTAAAAATTCGTAACTTTTGCGTACGGTGTCTGGTTTTGACGTTCTTTATATCCACGTGAAGGTGGGAGCGTACTCTACAACTTTCGTTTAGACTCATTCGGCTAATTTTGACTCGATTTTTAAATTTTATATTATTAACAGGCCGACACAGGATTGGTCCGTTAAATCCTCATAACTTCTTCATCCGACGTCCGTTTTCGCTCATCTTTTTCTCGTTACTCTACTCTTAACGAGATCTTCGATTCTCGTTTAGGTCGTGTCGGCTAAAAATCAATCGATCTAATATTCGAATTTCGGGCTGTACACCACTAATCTGAAACTTCGAAAAATCATAACTTCTTCATACGAAGTCAGATTTGGGCGTTCTTTTTATCGATGTTCTTAGTTTAACATAATCTATGATTTTCCTTTATATCGCTAAGGCTAAAACTCGCTCTATCGTAAATTCACTATTTACGCTTCCCGGTGCCGTGCCTGTTCCGTCGCGAAACTTCGACGGGTCATAACTTTTTCGTTATAACTCGGATTTCGGCGTTCTTTATATGTATGGAAACCTTGTGACGTATACTACAACTTGGTTCAAATTATTTATTCTAAATAATATTTTGTCGAAAAGTCGTTTTCGACCCCTATTATCTCTAAATTGACTAGCTTGGATCTACGGGCGTTACAATTTTGTCCCCCACACACTCCACATTTGTACCTTAAACATGCCTTGTCCCCTCACCTTTTACCATTCTCTCTCCTACTTTTTGCCACTTTTTTCCCTTCCCAACACTCCATTGCATCCCCATATGCTTTAGGAAAGATTACCTTGGACAAACACGAAAATATAGACTCTACGATATCAAAATTTCATGAAAAACGACATTTTTTGTCATCAGCCCTCTCATCCTCGGTGCCCAACAACGAAGACCTAAAGCTAGACCAAAGACTTTCCTTACCCGACGTGCTAAATTCCATATCGAAGAGATAAGGTTACATCAGAATTCTGCTAAAGGTCCTCTCATGCGTAGCCTCTGCGGTCCCTCGTAGACCGGAGACTTTAGCCCGGAGACCTAACACCGTAGATCTATAGCATACCGGAGACCCCCTCCTGTTCTTCGCTTCTACTCCTCGTATACCGCAGACTACCCACTCTGCGCAATCCACCCGCCCTAAGCCATCACTGCATACCTCACTGAAGACTTCAATCTTCGGTAGTCATCAAGTCTTCGATGATCGCCTCCTCTTCACAACCTTACCCTTCACTACAAACCTTCTCACCAGAGACCCCTAGTCCTCGGTAGCCTTCCCTCCTCAGCCCTGCCCCTTCCTCGCCATCAACTCCTCAAACATCCCTCCTCGGAAATCAACCCTCTCACCCTTCTCAGCACTCCTCAGAATCTTATCCCTTACCCCTCTCATACTGCAACTTCCCCCTTTTAGCGTTATTTTTTAAAATAACACTCATTTATTTTTTAACACCTATTAGTTTTTAACTTTCATTTTTTTCACACCCATTATTTTATTTAAAACTCATTATTTTTTTAACGCTAATTATTTTATTTAACACTCATTATTTTTTTAATACCAATTATTTTTTATTAATACCAATTACATTATTTTAAAACCAATTATTTTTATTAACACCAATTTTGCCACCACGGCAACCCAAGATCGGAAGCACTTTTGTGAAGAAATTTCTTTTACAAGACTCGATTTATTGTCTTCACGAAAGAGATTATTATTGAATATTTATTCAAGCTTCGATCGTCACGATGGATTACTTTTTGTTGATTATATTGGAAGAATTTTATTATTTTTTTCCACGAGGATTGCCCTTTAATCAAGGTCTTTCGACCAACAATCCTTGGATCGGTGTCTGAGGACCAGTTATCCTCCATATCGTAGTTGGACATCATACTTTTCTTCACGAGGATTGTACCGCAGTTGCGTCTGATCAACAAAATTGTTTCGCAACCTTTGCTCTACGAAGACTTTTGATGATTTTTCGCTCTTGATATTCGGTTGACGAACCATGTATCTTGAGCATGTGGACTTCATTTATTGTAGACCACTTTAGGAGTTCCAACACTGTAGTTTGGTTACACAAGCATTCTTCAGCAGAACAAAGATTTTTCATGTAGAGTTCTTATTGTTACTTCGGTACTTGTTTAGACAGTTTTCAGCAACAAAATCAACCGACTACTTATGAATGGAGAATATTTATTTTACTCTCATTCTCGTGTTTCGTCGAGACCCTTCATACAACTAGGGAGAGCATGCAAAGCTCTTGGTATCCGACACTCTCCATCCAAATTAATTAATTTATTTTTTATATTTTGTCATTAGTTATCAAAAACAGGGAGAGAATATTATATTATCATCCGGATATGATTTTATGATTGTTCGAGCTTAGATTTTTAAGACTTCTGAAGACGATGATTTATTTAGTGATGCAACGTGACACTGATTTTTGGTCACCATGATCAAAGTTTTGGCCTCACTAAATATTTCCCGGATCCAAATTATTTATTATTCAGACTTTACTTTGGGGTGTTTCATATTTTTAAGAGGTTATTCTTTTGAAGAATTTTGGGTGTATTATGATCCTAGAACTAGAGATGTTTCAGACTTCTTGAAGTTGAAGTATTTTTCAGATTGGATATTCAACTTGATCATTGTGCTTGTGATGAGTTTGAAGACTTGGATCTTATTTTTCTACCTCAAAAGTGGTGCCTTTGAAGCTGAATACCTTTACCGATTAGAGATTCATTACCAACAACAGAGATAACAGAAACTTCAGAGTTTCAGAGACATTTCATCATTTGGTTCTTATTATGTATCATTTTTATTACCGCACTTGCTAGTTGGTTACTATGTATTTTAGCCTTTCATCACTCATTATATTGTTAGTTACCTCTCTCTATAAATAGAGAGGGAATGGTCATGTATTGTGTGTGCACCTAAAATGTAGTCTTTTTGTCTAGTTAGAGAGAATGGGAGAGTTATCTCTCCAATCCATGTGTTCTTCATTGTAATATTTTATCTCTCTTTCTAGTAAAACCATTAGATTACTCATCTCATTGTGTTCTTCATATTTTTATTATCGTTAAATCTCAAGATATTCTTATTCCGCACAAGCCGATCGTCAAAATGGGTTCCTACAATCACCTAATATGCAAAGGTTACACGGAATTACTATCTACATGCTGACGCTGATAGACTTGAGACGCTGACACTGATGCTGATCTTGACGCTAGCGCTGGCAGATAGTGTATAAAGTGTTTGACTCTGTGACATCCTCATTTTCTTGGCCAGAAAAGACATATATGTTTATGCTTTATTTGAAAATCAGAGTATCCTTTTGAAGAAATATGTTACAGAATTTGTTCCAAAAAATATGATAAGTATATTATCAAATCATTTCCAAAGAAATGTGTTTTCATTATATAAAAAAACGTTGGGATGTCACTGTTAATACAATACATAAGCATAAATAGAAATAGTACATGTCTTACAACATCTATTATTCTAATGGCCTATAATTCAATGATCTTTCATCAGATCATTACTCTTGTGCTATCTTGCCACTACCTGTATACAAGAACTGAGTGGGTTAGGCTTGGGAGCTTGGTGAGCATATGGGGTTTTCAATCCACAATAATTAAGTTTTGTAGTTTCATCAAACCATTCAACCTGATTACCCGTTCCCGTTATCCTCACTTTTTGTCCCGAAAACATCCAATTCAAGGGACCTAGGCTAAGGATCCTAATTGGGAGGACAATATTGCTTAGGGGATTCCTCAACAATATGTGTCAGTAAGGCAACCACGAGGGGTATGGAGTACACCGGTGAACACATCGTTCACAAACACCTACAGGTTGCGAGCCTGCTAGTGTTCAACTAGACTATCTATAATAGTCTGTGGTCGTCATCTATACTCTGCTAGATGACTGGGTTAGCTTTACGAAGGCTCAGTAGAGGGAGTTTGATTGGTAGATGGAGAGGAAGAGGAAACCAGAGGGGGTTCAGACAGGGAGTTTGGGAAAAAAGCCTAAGGTATCAAATCACAGATTGAGGAGCCAACAGGGCCGCATCCGCTGTGGCAAGTTCGAAAAGATGCACGAGGAGGGGGGGGAGGGTGCAGGGCGGGTAGTTCGGGTTGCTTTAAGTGCGGCCGAACTGGTCATGTCAGCAGGGATTGTACTGCTACCATCACCACCACCATAGTATCTGATTTGATTTGCTTCCAGTACAATCAGAGGGGCCACAAGAGGTCCCAACGCCCAAGTTTAGCAGCAGTAGGACAGGTGGCGGCACCCACTCCTGCTACATTGGAGATTATTGATGGCCATCAGGGCTTGACGGAGGCACCTGCGGCGAAGAGGAGGGCCTTCCAGCTGACAACATTGGAGGCACGTGTAACTCCTGATGTTGTGACGAGGATGTATCTTCTCCTTATCTCTTTATTTATATTGATTTGTCACTTATGTTTATGTGTTTCGTTATATGATCGTTCTTAGTGAAAGACATATCTTTTATGGTATTATTCCATTCGGGGACAACCCGATCTTTTGTATCGCTCACGCTTAGCAAGCGATTTTTTGGAGCTCCGGGGAGCTGGACTGTCCCCTTGATGTAGAGATTGCGGATGATAGGACCGTTCGAGTCACAAGGGTTTATTGGGGATGTACACTGCAATTATTCGATGAGTAGTATTTCGTGGATGTAGTCCCCATTCCCTTGTGAGGGAATACGGTTATCATGGGTATGGACTGGTTAACCCCATTGGGGCAGTGGTCAACTACGAGAAGCAACTAGTGCGAGTTCGGACTCCAGGTGGGGGAGGCTTGGTAAATTCAGGGAGAGAGGCCGCAATATGGACCGAAGATGATGTACTGATTGTACGGGAGTACCCAGACGTCTTCCCGTAGGATTTGCCTAGGTTACCTTCGGAGAGGCAGGTAGAGTTCAGGATTGACCTAGTTCCTGGTGCGGATCCGATAGCCAAGGCACCATATTGGTTGGCTCCTCCCGAGATGCAGAAGTTGTCTACACAGCTGTAGGAGCTGTTAGACAAGGGATTTATCAGACCAAGCAATTCGCCATGGGGAGCCCCGATTATTTTTGTGAAGAAGAAGGACGGGTCACATCGGATGTGTATAGATTACTGGGAGTTGAACAAGGTAACAGTGAAGAACCGTTATCCTCTTTCAAGGATTGACGATTTATTTGATCAACTTCAGGGTGCATCTTGGTTCTCCAAGATTGATCTGCGATCGGGTTATCACTAGATGTGAGTCCAAGACGATGATGTGAAAAAGACAACCTTTCAGACTCATTATGGCCATTACGAGTTTGTGGTGATGCCGTTTGGGCTCACCTATGCTCCTGTTGTGTTCATGGATCTCATGAACCGCGTGTGCAGACCGATGCTGGACCGGTCTGTGATAGTTTTCATTGATGATATCTTGGTTTACTCCAAGACTCAGGAGCAGCACGAGGAGCACCTGAGGGAGGTACTGGAGACACTGAGGAAGAAGAGACTTTTCGCAAAGTTCTCCAAGTGCGAGTTTTGGTTGTGCGAGGTGCAGTTTCTGGGGCACCTTGTCAACCAAAAGGGTATTCTGGTCGATTCAGCCAAGGTAGAGGCCATGATGTAGTGGGAGGTTTCGAGGTCTCCATCCGCGATTCGGAGTTTTCTTGGTCTGGCGGGTTATTATTAGAGATTCATCCAGGATTTCTCCAAGATTGTTGTTCCATTGACCCGACTGGCCAAGAAGTCGGTGACATTCCACTGGGGGCCTGAGCAGTAGGCAACTTTCGACTCTCAGACAGTGGTTGTGCAAGGCACCGATTCTGACCTTGACAGAGGGTGTCGATGATTTTGTGGTTTACTGTGACGCTTCGATCACGGCTATGGGTGCAGTGCGGATGTAGCGGGGTTGCTTGATAGCATACGCTTCGAGGTAGTTGAAGCCTCATGAGGCGAATTACCCGATGCACGATTTGGAGCTGGGGGCTGTGATTTTCGCCCTCAAGATTTGGCAACACTACCTCTATGAGGTTTTTTGTACCATTTACACGGACCACAAGATCTTGAGGTACCTGATGGATCAGTCGAATATGAAAATGAGGCAGCGTCGTTGGTTGGATGTGGTGAAGGATTATGACTGTGATATCCTTTAGCACCCGGGGAAGGCCAACGTGATGGCCGATGCTCTCAGCTGCAAGGCGGTCACGGCTCCGATTCAGGATATATGCCTGAGGATGACAATGATTATTCCGTTGTTGGAACGGATTCGAGAGGCTCAGGTAGAGGGTATGAAGGAGGAGCGTCGGAAGTGTGAGCAGATCATAGGTCATGTGGCTTCATTTGATTATGAGAATCGTGGATTGTTGACCCTGCACCAAAGGGTATGGGTTCCTTACTCGGGCGGTGTATGCCATGTTCTGATGGAGGAGGCTCACAAGTCGAGATTGTCCATTCATCCCGTGGAGACGAAGATGTATCAGGATCTTCACCCTGAGTATTGGTGGCCCTGCATGAAGCAGGATATACCATGGTATGTGGAGCGATGCTTGACTTTCAGGAAAGTTAAGGCTGAGCACCAGCGACCTCATGACAAGATGCAGCCGTTGCAGATTCCCGTGTGGAAATGGGAAGACAACACCATGGATTTCGTCACAAAGCTTTTCCAGGATTGCATGTGGAGTAGATTTGATTTGGGTCATCATGGATCGGTTGACTAAGAGTGCACATCTCATCCCGATCCAGGAGACTATATTGGCTGAGAAGCTAGCCGAGATCTATGTACGCGAGGTGGTGGCACATCATGGAGTACCGGTTTTGGTTGTGTGAGACCGAGATGTTCGCTTCACTTCAAGATTTTGGAAGCGGTTTCATGATGAAATGGGTACTTATCTTAACTTCAGTACAACTTTTCACCCTCAGAAGGATGGACAAAGTGAGAGGACGATTCACACTCTGGAGGATATGCTACGCGCATGTGTATTGGATTTCGGTGGGAGTTGAGATACATATCTTCTGTTAATGGAATTTTCGTATAACAACAGTTATCACACTAGCATAGACCGACCTCCCTTCGAGATGCTCTACGGGAGGAAATGTAAGATCCCAATCTGTTGGGGCGAGGTCAGTCAGAGAGTCATGGGGAGTACTGAGGTGGTACTTAAGACCACTGAGAAGATCCAGCAGGTTCGGAGCAAGCTCCAGGCTGCTCAGATTCGGCAGAAAAGCTATGCCGCTAAGTGCCGGTCAGAATTGGAGTTTCAGGTGGGAGACATGGTTCTCCTGAAGTTGTCACCTTGGAAGGGTGTCATCCGATTCAGGAAGCGGGGCAAGATGGGTCCTAGGTACATCGGTCCGTTCAAGGTTTTGGCTCGAGTGGTCCACATAGCTTGTGGTCTTGATCTTCCAGCTGAGCTTAATCAGATCCATAGTACTTTTCATGTCTCCTAGCTGCAGAAGTTCTTAGTGGATGATTCCGCTGTTGTGCCTTTGGAGGATATTCAGGTGGACGAACCCTTGAACTACATTGAGAGACTGATAGCGATTCTCGATCAGAAGGAGAAGACCTTGAGGAATAAGATCATGGGGATGGTTAAGGTACAGTGGCAACACCGAAAGGGTTCGAAATGGACATGGGAGCCCGAGGAGGAAATGAAGGAGCATTACCCCGAGTTGTTCGAGGCGACGGACTTCGAGGACGAAGTCTACTTCAAGTGGGAGAGAATTGTAACGCTCGGTAATTCTCCAAGGTATTATTTATGTATTGGATTAATTATTTTATATTGATTGGGTTGGATCCATTGGATCCTTACAAAGTGGGTTTAAGGGTGTCGTATGCTGGACGTACCACCCTATGTACGCACAACGTACTGATGTAAATTGATCGCGCATGCAATGCACGTACCTGCAACGTACGTGTGCAGTCCCCTAAACCCTAAATTTTAGGGTTGGGCACTATATAAAGAACATTATGCCCTAAATCCCATCCTCCCTCTCACCCTTAAGCATCTCTCACAAAACCCTAATCCATAGTTTGTGTGTTCTTGTTCTTGGAAGGCCTTTTGAGAGCATTTCGGTGTTCTGATCCATTCCCCAAGGAAGTGAAGGGCAAGGCAAGGTGTTGGTACAAAGGAGAAGTTGTAGATCTGGGATTGTTGCTTCATTTAAGACCTTTTTAAGGTATAAAGTCCTAAACTTGATCCATAAGTTCTTAGATCTTTTGTGTTGAGTTTTTGGACCTTTTTGGTCCCAAGGATGAGTTTTGTCCATTTTCAATGAAGTAGGTTGTCATATTTCAAGTTTGGACCCATTTGGTGGCTTGCAAGCCGCCAAGTAATCGTCTTTATGGGTTAAGACGCTTTAATGGACTCATATATGTGTTTGGAGCTTTAGATCTTAAGGGGTTAAGCTCTTTTTGAGAATATGGCTTAACACTAGACTACACTGTACTCTCAGTGTACAAGCCATGTAGCCTTTACACATAGCGTACAGATGAGTACGCCCTGCGTACTCAGTCAGAATGGGCTTCGTGCATGCGAGCCTCGGTTTGGGCTGGTTCTTGGACTTCTTAGCTTTGGGCTTTATTGGGTCATCAGAAATCAGATATTTGGGCTAAAAATATGTTTGGGCTTAAAGGAAGGCCTATTTGAGGAGTTGGGCCCAACTTAGAAAATTGGGCCATTGGTGGGCCACTAGTGGGCTTGGGAAGGCTATCTAGTGATTGGGGCTTTGTGTATGGATTTGGGCCTAGTTCATGGACTAGTTTAGGTCAGGGGTACAGTGGTCATTTTATCTCAAGTTTAGATTAATGGATATTGACTTAGTGTTATTTTGATAGTGATAGCTTAGGATTCGACATAACAGCCGTTATAGATTTCTTACTGTGAGATTTCCTCTTATTTGAACAGGTTGAAGGCACCAATGCCGGTCCGTATTTATGACTATATGTATTCCAGACTAAGGTCCGATGTCGGGCGGTGCCCGATGTATGTTTATATGTTTTTTGGTTTACGGTCTAATGTCGGGCGGTGCTTGAGGAATGTTTGTATGCTTGATGTCTTCATGATTCTTGTATGTGTCTATAATTGTATGTTTCAAATTACGATCTTATGCCGGGCGATGCCCGAGGAATTTTTGTATGCTTTCTGGATTATGGTTCGATGTCGGGCGGGGCCCGAGGAATGTTTATATGCTTATGTTATGTGATTATTCTATCTATATTTGTTGATATGTTTATATGTATACCAAGCTTTGTTCGATGCCGGAAACTTTCCATGACAGGGATCCATGTAGTGATCTTGAACGGGTCACTCCAATACTTACCATCTAGTAATTCTCTATGAAACTGGTTACAACGCTTTGTCAACCGTCCTATTTCATATTAGTCTTATTTCATTATTGCTCCCACAAGAACAACTGACTAAGGAGTTTTAGAGTGGATTAATTTACTCAAGGATTAAACATGTCAATAAAGAATACAACAAATATTTAATTAAAAGATCATATGCCATGTATATCATAGTCATTACAATAGATGATGTTACACAATGTTCCAATATTAATTACTAAAACATTGATCAAATCCAATCACTAGAATAGCAAAGTCCTATTATTCGAGCATGACCTTCAAATTTTTCTTGAGGAAGAGGCTTCAAGAAAGGGTCCGCCAAATTTTGATCAGTGTGTAACTTTGAGAATACTAATTTCACCTTCTTAAACTTTATACTGGATGAAGTTGAATTTGCGGCTAATATGCCTAGTCTTCTTGTGTGCTCGGGTTCTTTTACTAAAGCAATAGCACCCTCATTGTCACAAAAAACGTCTAGGGGTCCTGAATGGTAGGGACTACCCCTAGATCCCCAATGAATTTCATCATCCAAGCAGCCTCTTGTGCGTCTTCAAAAGCAACAATGTATTCTGACGCTTTAGTGGATTGTGCAACAACACTTTGGCAACCCCATTGATAATGAACACATATCCTGATTGTGACTTGCAATCCTCTCGATCAGTTGTGAAGGAAGCATCAGTGTAGCACTTTACATTTAAGCTATCTTCCACGCATCCATAGACGAGGAACAAATCCTTAGTTCTTCGTAAGTACTTTAGAATGTTCTTCACAGTTCTCCAATGACACTCCCCTAGTTTTTGTTGGAACTTGCTTACCATGTTCATAACATAAGCAATTCATGGATACATAATGGATCCAACTGCAGAAGCATATGGAATATCTTTCATCTTGTCTAGCTCAGCCTTTATGCTAGGACATTGAGATGAACTTACTACAGTGCCATGTGCCATGGGTACAAATCCTCTCTTAGAGTTTTCCATATTGAACTGTTTCATTACTTTCTCAATATGTGTACCTTGATTTAGACCTATTAATCGTTTTGATCTATCTCTATAGATTTTGATTCCAAGAATGTTTTGTGCCTCACCTAGGTCCTTTATTGAGAAACATTTTCCAAGCCAAGTCTTTACACCTTGTAAAGTTGGAATGTGATTTCCTATGATTAATATATCATCCACATATAGGACCAAGAATGTCACCGATCTCCCATTAGTTCTCATGTAAACACAATATTCATTTTCAAACCATAATTTGTGATTTCATTATCGAAACAATGATTCCAGTTATGAGATGCTTGCTTTAACCCATAAATGCATCTCTTGAGCTTACACATTTTATTAGGATGCTTTTGGTCGACAACACCTTCGGGATGATCCATGTAGACATCTTCTTCCAAGTGTCCATTTAGAAAAGTGGTTTTGACATCCATTTGCCATATCTCATAGTCACAAAATGCAGGCAGAAACTGTCCGATGCAGGGTGGGCCCGATGAAAGGGAGAGGCCCACGATATGTTTATATGTGCTTATGTGTATGGTATATGGTAGTTTGGGGATACTCACTAAGTTTCTTGCTTATGGTTTTTAGTTTTGGTTTCAGTTACTTCTGGTAGCAAAGGGAAGATCTTGTAGTGACTATATTGCACACATCATGATGTTTTAGCCTGAGATGTTTACTCTGATATTTTTGTTATGGATACTCTGATTGTGATGTTTTGGATACTTTGCCTTATGTTTTGATAGGTGTTTTGATAACTACGATTTTATTTAATAATTAAAAATAGAATTTCTGTTCATGAATTTTGGGCATGTTACAACTGATGAGCCGGTCAGCTACCAGTATGCAATGATGCTCCCGAATCTAACAAATGGATTGAAGCCATGAACGCTGAGGTGCAATACATGAGAGAGAATCAAGTATGGGACTTGGTTGATCTTCCTCCCAATAGCAAGACTGTTGAAAGTAAGTGGGTCTTCAAGAAGAAGACTGACATGGATGGCAACTTACACACATTCAAAGCAAGATTGGTTGCAAAAGGATTCACTCAAACTCATGGCGTTGATTATGATGAAACCTTTTCACCCGTCGCTATGATTAAATCAATTAGGATACTACTTGCCATAGTTGCATGTTATGACTATGAGATATGGCAAATAGATGTCAAAAACACTTTTCTAAATGGACACTTGGAAGAAGATGTCTACATGGATCAACCCGAAGGTTTTGTCGACCAAAAGCATCCTAATAAAGTGTGTAAGCTCAAGAGATGCATTTATGGGTTAAAGCAAGCATCTCATAACTGGAAACATCGTTTCAATAATGAAATCACAAAGTATGGTTTGAAGATGAATCTTGTGTTTACATGAGAACTAATGGGAGATCGGTGACATTCTTGGTCCTATATGTGGATGACATATTATCATGGGAAATCACTTTCCAACTTTACAAGGTGTAAAGACTTGGCTTGGAAAATGTTTCTCAATGAAGGACCTAGGTGAAACAAAAAACATTTTTGGAATCAAAATATATAGAGATAGATCAAAACGATTAATAGGTCTAAATCAAGGTACACATATTGAGAAAGTAATGAAAAAGTTCGATATGGAAAACTCTAAGAGAGGATTTGTACCCATGGCATGGCACAATACTAAGTTCATCTCAATGTCCTAGCACAAAGGATGAGCTAGACAAGATGAAAGATATTCCATATGCTTTTGCAATTCGATCCATCATGTATGCCATGAATTGTACAAGACCTGTTCTTGCTTATGCTATGATCATGGTAAGAAAGTTCCAATAAAATCTAGGGGAGAGTCATTGGAGAGCTACGAAGAACATTCTAAAGTACTTACGAAGAATTAAGGATGTGTTCCTCGTCTATGGAGGCGTAGAAGATAGCTTAAGTGTAAAGTGCTACACTGATGCTTCCTTAACAACTGATCGAGATGATTGCAAGCCACAATTAGGATATGTGTTCATTATCAATGGGGTTATCGTGTCTTGGAAAATCTATAAGCAAAGCTTGTTGCACAATCCACTAAAGAGTCAGAATACATTGCTGCTTCTAAAGATGCACAAGAGGCTGCTTGGATGAAAAAAAATCATTGGGGATCTAGGGGTAGTCCCTACCATTCAGGACCCCTATGTTGGGGTTTGAGAATACTACAACATCCTATGGTGCACATACAACCCTAAATACCTTGGATCTATGTTTTCTCTATTATACATGCAAATATGAAGTTTCCAAGATATTACCCTATACTAGCATACAAATATCAGATACTTGGGTAATAAAATAAATATAATACATACCTTGTTGTTGTTGCTTGACTCCATGAAGCTTGAGAGCCTAGTGCCCCAAGTGTGACACCTCAAATGGTTCACACAACATCATGATCACTTGGAATAACCATGAGAAGAAGACACTCCAAGCTCAAATTGACTAGCCCTTAGATGTGTATTACTTGTGTCAATTTCTTAAGCTAAAGGCGTCCTTATATAGTGTGCACATTAGGGTTACACCATGTAACCCATGACTTTACCCATTCCTTATGCTCCATGGGTTTTAACCTCCATGGAGTATCCATGGACCACCACATGGGTTAAACCCAACATAAGGAATCTTGGATCATAAGCCCACATATATAAGAATAAATGATTTACACAATCAATCCCCATATATTTAATTAGTCTCTTTTGATCAATAAATTAAGTCCGAATTTATCCTTGATCAATACTAATTAAATAACATAATTTTATATTAATATATTAGAACTTATAATATATTAATATGTCACAAATGTCTTCTTCTCACAAACGGTTTATCCAAATGTCCCGATGCCATGCAACCCAAATGGACCATGCCGAGTCGGGTCAAGTCTTACCAATTATAGTTATGGACTTAGACACTAATCCAACAGTCTCCCACTTGGATAAGTCTAAAACTATTTTTGCATATGACTTCAAACCAAACTGGCAATCGTAGCTCTCAAAAGTTGTTATCGAACTCTGACCTTGTCAATGAACTCTCACCTTTGTCAATGACTTGTCCATTAGATAAGGGATCATATATTGCTCCATTCTAGAAATCATATGGACTGAGACATGGATTATCAATCATTCTCTCTGTCTATTTGTTGTTTCCCAATTTCCGATTTATGATGACTGACTGATTGAACATATCAAATCAGTCTTGGCTTGGCCAAGCACTCACATGTGTCATCACTAAATCATCGAGGGGCCCACCGATATCGGTTTTATCTCGAAGGTAAAATGAATGGATAAACTTCAACTCATAATTCTTTTTCTACTACTTGTTGAATCATACACAAAGGCACATTTTATAACATCGAGTTACCAAATGCGTTTTCGTGCAATCAATGTACAACCAACTCATAGTTACAACTCATATCTCTAGGTTTGAAAAATATAAGATATTATCGTCTCATGATCACTCGTGATAAAATCCATGAAGTGATTCAAATGAGCACGAGTTTAATCCAATACTCAGAACTTATGAGCACTCATGAGTGTTGTAGCACAACTTTTGTCCACCAACTTTGACCTCTACAAGCCAACCCATGACAGTCTTGATTCATATCTACTTCCAACATATAACCGCCTATGGATGGTTTTGAATAACTTAGTCATTCCGGAAGAATAACCTAGTTATTATGGAAGTCAAAACATGCAAAGTGAAACACAAGAATAAATGAATCTAATATGGTATCAAAACCTATGAATATAAATAAAACACTTTCTATTTATCACCATACTGATTAATCATTATTCATTGTTTCGGTTTTATCAAATTTATACTTGAATTAAAACACTAGGTGTCCCATGCTCCAAGCATGTACACTATGTTTTCTAAACAATAGCTTTTCCATACACCAAGTATGCACTCTATGTTTGTCTATGATCCTTACTTTTTTGAAATAAACCAATTGACCAAAATTTCAATGATTCTAATTTCACAGTCCCAAATCGAAATATGTTAGATTTTAAACTTAAATGCACTACCCTCTTGCAATGAATGTGTACAAAGTCACAAAGACTTGTCAACAACAATTACAGGGTATTCAAATGAAGACCTACTCCATGGACACAAAGCCTTATGTTCAAAGTATGCATTGCTTTGAACATGCTTCTTGCACTAAGTTTTTTCTAATCTTACACAGATTGCTTCCATCTATGGAGACAACTCTATATTCCCATTTTGACTAGCACTTCTGAACAATAGTTGCCTCTTTTCAGACTTTGTCAATATGGTCCTTCCGATATTAATAGTATACTTCCAACTGTCCTTGAGCAACCAATCTTTGGTAAACCTTATATTGTCCTCGACAATTGCTTAATCACTTTAGTCATTTCCACTTCTAGACATTGTTCCCCTTAATGCCCTAAGGCATTTGGAAAATTCAGAAAGGATAAATATTATAGCACATGTAATCGATCTTGTACCCAAAGTAAATGGGACACGATTCATGATGTTTCACATAAAGATATGGTTCTAGACCAGTCTTTTGCCAAACTAATTTTTTGTTTGCCATATTCTCAAATTTTGACTATGAAAAGGGATGCCGTAATCATAATCAAATTTTGAGAACGCAATATATAGAATTTTCTTAAGTTGAACCAATACAACATAAAATTCATATATATATATATATATATATATATATATATATATATATATATATATATATATATATATATTCTTGACTAAAGGTAATTAAAATCTCAATATAAGCTCTTTAGAATGATTAGGGTTTACATGGATGTAAGCCTAATCCACCACACTATATAAAGGAGGCTTTGGTTCTTGAAATCACACTAGTTGTAGTGAGTATACCAAGAGGGCCAATTTCAAGAAGGTTGTTACTATTCTCTCAAAGTTCCAAAGTTTGTGGTGATTTGTGATTTCCATTTGAGGCATCTACACTATTGGTGCTAGGATCTCAAACTCCAAGCAATCAACTACAACTACAAGGTAAGTAACTCTACTAGCTTTATTTGATTCAAGTTCCCCATGCCATGCTAGATAGGATAAGAACCTTGGAAAAATAATTATTTGCATGTATCTTAGTCAAACATAGATCCAAGGTTTCTAGCGTTGCATGTACACCATAGGAGTGTTAGAATGCTCAAAACCCATCATCATCCTCACTCCATAAACTTCCAAGCCTCCCCTAGAGGACTCAAAGTGCTTCAAAGGTTGTTACCACTTCTTCCTTCTATGGTTGTGTTTTAAATCTTGCTAATACTTGCAAGATGATTCTTCCTTCTATGGTTGTGTTTTAAATCTTGCTAATACTTGGTGGGTGATAAAATGTTTATGTTATTTTTACAACTCAAGTCTTCAATTTGCCACTATTTGTAGATTATGAAACTATTTTTTTTAAATAAAACCCAACATTTTAAACAAGAATTTTCAATTACTATGTAGAGATAGGGGCCAAACATGAAACACCAGAGGGCAGGACCATTTTCACATTTAAGCTGTTCTGAAATCCAACAACCCTATGCGGCCTTTCAAACCAGATTCCCTGTACCGCGACCAGTTAAAAGGTATTATAATAACACTTTATATTTTATAATACTTAGCACATATACTGTTTATAGGTTCATAATAGCGATAATGAACTTAAAGATAAGTTATACTTAAAGTAGGGTAAACATAACTTACTTACAAGGAAGTTTAGCTAGGAGTCGGGCTCTGTGGGAGTAGAACTTCTAAGCTGAAAGCTCTTTTTCTTATAGCCTTCTGGCTCTCCTGGACTTGCCTTTAGCACTTCGGAAGTACTAGGGAATGGGAGGTGCTAAGAAGAATGTTTGAGAGAGAAAGAATGGGAAAGGTGTGAGTAAAATGGAAGAACTTCGCATCTATTTATAGGTTGCAGCTTCAGATTATGCTGGGTGTAACTCCGGAGTACGCTACGCGTACAAGAGCAATGTGTTGGAATCCCATGCGAAGCTATGGAGAGAAAGTGAAGCTCAAGATTCAGCCATGTGTCCCCTCGCATCCTAATCCCGTTAACTACTAAATTCCGTACTTTCGCATACGAGCTTCGTTTTTGACATTATTTATATCCACACATAGGTATTGACGGGATCTACAACTTTTGTTTAGACTGCTGCGGATAATTTTAAGTTTATTTTTAAAGTTATATTTTAACAGGCTTACACAGATAAAGTCCGTTAAAAATTCATAACTTTGTCATCCGACGTCCATTTTCGTATGTCTTTATATTGTTGAGTTCTTATTAACGAGATCTTAGATTCTCATTTAGATTGTGTCAGCTAAAAATCAATTGATCTAAAATTCGATTTTCGGGCTGCACACTACTATGCCCAATATTAGAAAATTCATAACTTCCTCTAAAGAAGTCAATTTTGGACGTTCTCTACATGCACGATCTCGATTTAACGTATACTACGACTTTCGTTTAGATTGCTAAGGCTAAAAATTATTTTATCGCAAAATCACTTTTTACGACACACAACGTTGTGTCAGTTTTGCCGCAAAAGTTCAACGGGTCATAACTTCTTCGTTATAAGTCAGATTTCAGCGTTCCTTATATCCCCAAAATCCTTGTTGCGACCACTTTAACTTTATTCATAGATGATGGGTTTATCTATTATTTTATTTTTGACGCATATTTTTATTATTATTTTATTAAATCGTTATAAGCACGTGTATTGCATATAAATCACATAATACTCAAATAATTCCTCTTTATTACTTCAAACTAGGTTACGATTGTCGACCCTGACTATTACATCATAACATTAATGCTTAGCCAGAAACGCGGGCGTTACAGACTCATCGTATCATAAGGTGTGACCTTACTATATATCTCCTTTTCTAATGATGTCAAAAGTAATCTTCAATAGATTCTTCGATTCATTCTGCCCCTGAGAGTAAGGTTGTAACTTTAAGTTCTTCAGTTTTGATGAAGCTCCCCTGAAAAGGTGTGACTTCTAATTTTTGATCATCAATAGTAGAGGCAGCTTTGACGAATAAATGACGAGTTGACAGAATGTTGATATCAGTAATCAGCTTCCCCCTCCCTAGACTTTGCTTTTCTTTAAATCAACATTTAGTAGTTGACAAATTTTCTGCCCCTTTTTGACAACAACAAATGTGGACCTGGAGGAAGTGATCAGTGTATCAAAAATTGCAGCTTGTAACCCTCTAAGATTTTGATGTCTCTTGATGGTGTAAGCTTAAACTACCATTCACCGACATAGTATTACGAGATTTTATCAGTGTGTGGTTTCATACACTGACTCATTAATCACTTTTATTAGAAGAAAAATGGCAAGAGTGGTATGATGTGTGTGATACATTTCGGTATGAAATGTACCCATCGGCAATGATTTTTTTGAATCGTCATCAATGCCTGGCTTCATACACTGAATCATAAAATTCCAAAGAAGAATATATGGAGATAATGGATTGTTTCGGTCATGTTGAGGTAGAATCAGCGTGAATCATCAACAATGATAAACATCAGCAAGAAAGGGTTTAATCCTTGCATCATAGAGTTAGTTGCAATCTAGAATCAAAGAGTCACTGTCAATTCATTATGATACCATGTCATACCTCGGTTTACGAGGTCAAGGACATGAATAACCCTTTGTCATTTAAGGAACAAACAAATAACTCTTACGCTGATGACTATGCAATCAGGGTAAGCCTGTGGGTTATGTTCGATGTTTTAGCAGAACATGAGACTTGATGCATACGACAAGCATGCTTCCAAGGACGAAGTTAGGTAATGTAACGCCTGTGTTTCGGGCTTGCCATTTGTAGCAATGTAATAGTCTAGGTTGACCTTTGTAACCCATTTTGAAGTAATAAGATTGTATTATTTGAGTATTTTGTGTTTTGTGCTTAATTGCTTAATTATGTGGTTTGATTAATTAAGAATAAAAATAAGCGTCAAAATTTAAGTGTAAAATAAACTTAATATATTTGATTAATGTTGTAGTAATTGAAACGAGGTTTCCGAATATATATAGAACGCCCAAATCTGACTTCGTATGAGGAAGTTATGATTTATCGAAGTTCCGGCTTAGCGGTATACAGCCTGTTTTACTCGATTTGAGATCGAGCGGTTGTTAGCCGAAGCAATCTAAATGAGAATCGAAGATCTCATTGTTGGTATCGAAGCTATAAAAACTTAGGCGAGAACGGACGTCAAACGAAGAAGTTATGAATTTATAACGAAAGTTTCTGTCCCGGCCTATTAAAAATAATTAATAAAAATAAAGTCAAAATTAGCCGACGGAGTCTAAATGAAAGTCGTAGAGCATGGTCTCACCTTTCCGTGGATATAAAGAACGTCGAAAACGGAGTTCGTATGAAGAAGTTATGAATTTCCGAAGTTTATAAATCATTTTGTATTTAAATTTAAATCAAAATTCGGAAGCATTATCCGAAGGAGTCACCGATCTGATCCGAGGTACGCCCCGCGTACTCGAGTACGCCCCGCGTACTCCGAGGGATGTCGACACTCGCACTCGAGCACTTCGGATACGTAAGCAATGACGTTTTGGGCAGTACGACCCGCGTAACGCAATACGCCCCGCGTACTCCGAGGCTCCAGCCTCCTATAAATAGGAACCGAAGGCAGCCGACCCAATTGCCAATTTCTTCTCTTCTCTCTCCCGTTTTGCATCGTTTTGCGTGCCAGAAATACCCCGAAGCCCCGGTATCATACTCTAGCCCCGAGGCAAGTCCCGAGACCCCGAAGATCCCGAGAAGTGCGGTTCCCGAGTCGAAGCTCTGCCCGTGAGAAGTTCGATTTTTGTGAAGATCTTCCAGATCTGCTGTGGATTACTACTTCTATAAGCCGTAGTGCTGTCGGATCATCTTCTGATCAAGTGAGTGTGTAGTTATTTTCTTTCTAATACAATAATACGAAGTATTTTATATAAAAATACGTGCTATGTGCATATATTTGGTTGTGTTATGTGTGAATGTGTATTCACTCTCTTCTATCTTATAGATCTGCTTATTTCTCTATGAGATATGTGTTATGTGTGTGTGTGCCTCATCTGTTATGTGATATATGTGTTGATTAAAGCATGCTATACAGGTTTTTAAACTATGTATACAAATGTATATTTTTATCTACTAATGTGTTGGGTAGAACATGGGTAGACAGTTGGTGTGTAATAAACAGATGAGAGGCCTCGTTGTTGTTTGATTGAGTCATCTAGCGGAGTTTAGATGACGACCACTGGCTATTCTAGACAGTCTTGTGGAAACATTAGCAGGTTCGCCACCTGTAGGTGTTAATGAACTTGGGTGTTCATTCGCTGTACTCCATCCCCCTCATGGTTGCCTTATTTGACTTATATTGCTGAGGTACCCCCGAAGCATGTGTTGTCGCCCCGATGAAATATTCTTAGACTAGGTCCCTTATGTTAGTTGTTTTAGGGACATTAAAGTGAGAATAACGGGAATGGGTAATTGGGTTATTGTTGGTTGGTGAAAATTAAATATGATATTTATTGTGGGTTGAAAACCCTATATGCTCACCAGGCTCCCAAGCCTGACCCACTCAGTTTTAAATTGTATTACAGGTAGTGGCGGAAGGGCATGAGATGGATGAACCATCAAGTTGTTTTGTTTACAAGTCTGCATATGTTTATATTTGTTATATGACTTGTAATGTATTCGTTTATGCTTATTGGTCTGTATCGGAACATGACACCCCGAGTTTTGATTATAATGAAAATACATTTCTTTTATGAAATGCTTCGGTAAACAATGTTTTATCATGTTTTGTTTTTGGGAAAAAATTCCGCAACTCTTTCAAATCAAAAGGATTTACTCTGAAAATATTTAAAAGCATAAATGAAAATTGGTCTTTTCTGGCCGAGAATTTGGGGATGTCACAGGTAAGATAGTTAACTAAGAATAAACACACAAGCCTTTTTATAATTTTTTATTTAGACCAGGCAATCTCACTTAGAAAGTTTAGATAACGCTAGACAATCAGCATGAGGGGGTGATTCAATGTCATCTCAGCAGATGATCTCGCTGATGAGATACTTATAGAAATTTATGCACATACGTCAACATGCTTCCAGGGACAATTATTTGTCAATAGTTACATACTTGGCTTATGAAATGTCATTATAGCACCTGGTTCCTGGTATGTGAATTTATCTAAGTGTTTTGTATTTTAGCCTTGCACTCGGCAAGTTGTAGGCCCGACTCGCCGAGTAGAGACGGGATATGGAACACGTTTAAGTTGGCGACTCGACGAGTCCATATTCTGGACTTGGCGAGTCCCCGCTGTTTGATGAAACCCTAAATTCCAAGGGTTTGCACCCTATTTAAACCAACCTTATGCGCCCCAACCTCGCCCCCTTCACCCTCAGAGCTCTGTATATCGTCCAACCCTTGTTCCTTGTGAGATTGAAGTGATTTGGTGTGTTTTCTTGAAGATTTTGAGAAAAAAGAAGAGTAGATCAAGAAGAGAAGAAGGAGGCCATACATCTTGGTGTTATTTCAGTGATTCCCTTGAGGTATAACTCAGTTTCCCTCTGTTTCCATGCTTATAGTCCCTTATAGCTCCATTAAAGTCCTTCTTGATCCATTTGCAAGCTTGGGGTATGATTTAGGGTCTGTAAAAAGTTGATTAACCTTTAGATCAAGGCATGATTGAGCTCCAGGAGCTCGGATCTACTGCCTTTATGGAGCCATATTGCATAAAAGCCCTAGATCTACACTTTTAGTGCATTTCGAGCCCTATAACCTTCATTGGTGTTTATTTACACGTAAAGTTGGAAACTTTACGTGTTAATCAAGCCCTAGAAACCCAGATCTATGTATGGCATAAGCTGGATTCAAGCAAAATCGAGTATATAGTATTTTCATGTGAATGACTCGGCGAGTCGTTCATCGAACTCGGCGAGTCGAGTCGCGAGTCCCCGAGTTTTCCCCTTTTTGTGTTTGCGGAGTGGAATAGTGAGTCATGGGGTGTGACTCAGTGAGTCGGAAGCCGGACTCACCCATGAAGGAACTCGGCGAGTCAATGCCCTGACTCGGCGAGTTCAAGGAAATCTTCTTGCCTCAAGAACAGACTCGGCGAGTTGTTCATAGAACTCGGCGAGTCTCGGTATAGCATGTTCTTCGGAAGAAGATGAACTCGATGAGTTGTTCATACAACTAGGCGAGTATGATGAAGGACTATTGGGCCTTGGATTAGAAGGAAAACTCGTCGATTCAATGCCTAACTCGACGAGTAGAGACGAGGTTATGGTCAGACAAAGGGATAGGGACTCGGCAAGTTAGCAGGCCAACTCGGCGAGTCGGGTCAACTGGAAGTTGACTTTGACTTTGACTCTTAGCTTGGTTAGCGGTAAATGGTCATTTTACCCTGAGGTCGATTAGCAGTATTTGACTGAGTGTTTTGTGGGGATTTTAGCCGGAGGAATTCCGGGGCAGCAGTAGCAGAAGACAGTCAGTTCCCACGCAGATTAGCAGCTACTTTGAGGTGAGTTACCTTCCAGTAGCGGTGGGTCCACGACCACAATGCTGGCCCATCAGTAGGAGTTGTATGTTAGATGATTGTCTTTGTGTATCATCTAGGTTTTCTACTACCTGATATGTTATATGCTAGCATGATATGTATATGTTATAGTAGTAGAGTTCGGTTGTTAGGACCGAAGGGTAGGTCAGACACCCCAGATATGTTTGACAGTATGTGATGATATGTTGATATGTTGGCTTGATATGTTATGTTATGATATATTTGATAGTAGCAGTAGGGGGGTGAAATAGTCCCCGAGGATCGGTTGTTAGGACCGATGGGTAGTCAGCACCCCAAAATGGCTTGACATGGGTAGTCAGCACCCCAGAACGGCTTGACACGGTTAGGTCGGTACCCCAGAATGGCCGTACCGGGTAGGTCGGGCACCCCAGAATTGCCCTGCAGTATGTATGATATGTGATTGTATGGTATGTGGTAAGATGGGGGAACTCACTAAGCTTCGTGCTTACAGTTTTCAGTTTTGGTTTCAGGTACCTCTTCTTCGAAGGGGAAGGAGCCGGCGCGGTAGCGGCACATCACACACACGCCTTGTATTCCACACTATGAGATCTTCCTGGGGATTGGTACTCCGACATTGTTATGTTTTATAAAATGGTTTCCATACACGCAACATCTTTTATGAAATGATATGATCAGTGGATGTTTTATTTCTAATGTTTTGCAAAGTGTATGTTTTAAAAATGAAATTTTTGGCTCGTATTTTTGGGACGTTACAAGTTGGTATCAGAGCCCTGGTTTGAGGGATTCAGACACGCCTTCGGGGGTGTCTGAACTCAAATCGAGGGATTAAATGATTTTAAAGAAGAAAATATTTTTTGAAAATCTAAGTAAAGAGTTTTAAGAAGGAATGAAGTGTGTGATGTGCGCGACCGGCCGAGCTCAAGTAAGTATATTCCCCAAAGTACCCATACCAGCTTATGTTATGTTTATCCGTTTCACTAGAACAACATGCTAGACTAGGACTAAGGATCTAGGAGTGATGCCTTATGTGCCTGCTTTATGTGCTTCAGTATATGAAAATTGCATGCTTGAATTGGGTAGACAACAGTAGGATAGCCTGTTAGGGTTATGCCTGATAGTATGATTTAGCATTGTATGCTAGTTCAACTTTTCTCTATGAGGACGGATTTTCTTGAGATTGTTCCCTTTTGTCTGAATGCTGCTTGCTTTGTGCTTCGTGGGACTCTGAGTGATGGGATTTAGACACTAGATGAATACGTCACGTCACATGTGATCAGGGTTGAATAATCTTAGAGTGCTGGATTTGGCCCTACTGCGTAGCTCTTGTCTGAGTCTAACCGTGTAGAGCCGAGTCTGTTACTCGAAGGATTATCTGAGCCTCACCACATGTGATGGTATTCTGGTAATGACTAATTAGCATTACAAGGAGGCCTTCAGCAGCTGAGGACCGGGTAGGGTGGAGTTAGAGATTTTCCAGGGGCAAGCCTAGGATGAGTATAGCAGTGATCAGTGGTAGTGAAAGGGACCTGGTGAAGTCAAGGCAGTCCTTGGAGAAGGTACGGATAGATGTGGAAGGTAGTATGGGCCCGTACTACTAAAAGCATAGGATCCGTACCCGAACCGAGGAAGGCCAAGATAAGACTAGGGAACTTGTAGTAGGTGTGATCCCTCCAGAGGTATTAGTATCGCTAACAATTATTATTTATGTATTTCAAAATGGTGGTACTACACTCAAGGCCTGCAGTTGGCAGTTCAGGAGAGAGATCGGGTTCAGGATCAGGTTCCGAGCCAGTAGATGAGGGTCTACGCGAGTTCATCGCGTCAGAGATCACCAGAGGCATCCTTGATTCGACCCCCATTATCTTCGGGTTGATCAAGGAAGGGATATTGGAGTTGATGGAGGATCGCCTCAGGGCATTTAGGAGCGACATGGCATCTGGCCAATCGGGATCTCGCACACTGTCCTTCAAGGACTTCCGGGGCAGTGGTGCGCCGGATTTTCACGGGGCGAGGGACCACATAGCTTCCAAACGATGGATTGAAGACATTGAGTCTGCACAGATGATTAGCTTCTGCCCTGAGGGGTCGAAGGTGAGGTTTGCAACAGGGTGTTTACGAGATCGAGCTAGGGATTGGTGGGAGTCCGTGGGTGACTCGTTGGGAGCCTCGGCTATCGAGGATATGACTTGGTCATACTTCGCGACCAGGTTCAGGGCAGAGTTTGCACCGGCTGTCGAGCTTCAGTAGCTGGCCAGGGAGTTCTTGGATATATGACAGGCGACAGAGACTGTGGCGGAGATCACCGCCAAGTTCCGGGAGAGGGCGTTGTTGGTGCCCCAATACGCGGGTGATGAGGATATGAAGAGGACCCGCTATCATGACATGCTACGAGCTGATATTCGGGAGCATGTCAGTTTTTCAGCTTGCCCTACCCTGGACTCTATGATTTCCAGGGCAAGGGAGAGGAAGATAGATCTGGAGCACATCCGGAAGAGGAAGACAGAGGAGGGACAGGCAATATGGGCTTCGGGGAAGAAGCCCAAGGGACCAGATGGTAGGCCGAAAGGCCAGTCAGGACCGAGCCGCTGCAAGAAATGCGGCAGGCCTCATGAGGGGGCATGTAGGCTGGGATCATCGGGCTGCTATAAGTATGGCAAGACGGGGCATTTCAGTAGGGATGGTACCGCCCCTGCACCTGTGATTTAAACATCAGAGTTGCTGTGTTTCCACTGCAACCAGAGGGGCCACAAGAAGGCCAATTGCCCCCAGTTGACAGCATCAGCGCCGGTTAAGGCTCCAGCTCCAGCTACCCTGCGGATTACAAGTGGCCGGAAGGTCAAGGCAGAGGCTCCAGTGGTGAGGATTCAGGCGTTTCAGCTGACTACCGAGGATGCACGCGCCGCACCCGATGTGGTGACGGGTATGATTCTTTCCCTCTATCCTTTTTTTTATGATGTTATGATATTGATCTGTGCTCTGTGTATATGCGTTAGGATCGTTCCATGTGAATGGTATTCCTTTCAGGTGTTGTTTGACTCGGGTGCCACCCGATCATTTGTTTCCCTTGCGCTTAGCAAGAGGTTTACTGAGTCTTCGGGCATGTTGGATTGCCCTTTAGAGGTAGAGATTGCCGATGATCGATCGGTGCGAGCGTCAGTAGTATTCAGGGATTGTGTCCTAAGGTTATTTGAGGAGCGCTATTTGGTGGATTTGGTTCCCATCCCTTTGCGGGGGAACAAGGTGATTATAGGCATGGATTGGTTGAGCCCAAATGGGGCGGTGATAGATTGCGCACAACAGTTAGTGCGGATCAGGACCCCAGGTGGGGGAGAGTTTGTGATCCACGGTGAGAGGCCACAACGTGGACCCACAGTATGTTCATCAGCGAGAGCTAGGTGCTACCTTCAGCAGGGTTGCGCGGGATATGTCGCGTATGTTATGGATACCCGGGAGGCGGGTAAGGAGATGGTGAGCGAGGTTCCAGTGGTGCGAGACTACGCTAATGTGTTCCCGGAGGAGCTTCCTGGAATACCTCCGGAGTGTCAGGTAGAGTTCAGGATCGACCTAGTTCCTGGTGCGGCTCCGATAGCTAAGGCACCCTATCGGTTAGCTCCCCCTGAGATGCAGGAGTTGTCTACGCAACTACAAGAGTTGCTAGACAAGGGATTTATTCGACCGAGCTGTTCACCCTGGGGAGCCCCGATCCTGTTTGTAAAGAAGAAGGACGGGTCGCATCGGATGTGTATAAATTACCGGGAGCTGAATAAGGTAACGGTGAAGAACCGTTACCCACTCCCGAGGATTGATGACCTCTTTGACTAGTTACAGGGAGCATCTTGGTTCTCCAAGATCGATTTGCGTTCAGGTTATCATCAGATGAGGGTCAGAGAGGAGGATGTACATAAGACCGCGTTTCGGACGCGTTATGGCCATTATGAGTTCGTGGTGATGCCGTTTGGGATCACCAATGCTCCTGCCGCGTTCATGGACCTCATAAACCGCGTGTGTAGACCGATGTTGGATCGGTCTGTGATACTTTTCATTGATGACATCTTGGTTTATTCCAAGACGCAGGAGGAGCACCAGGAGCATATGAGAGAGGTTTTGGAGACCTTGAGGAGGGAGAGCTGAGTTTTGGTTGCGCGAGGTGCAGTTTCTTGGGCACCTCGTCAACCAGAACGGGGTTTCAGTAGACCCGGACAAGGTGTAGGCCGTGATGAGATGGGAGGTTCCGAAGTATCCACCCGAGATTCGGAGTTTCCTAGGATTAGCAGGCTACTATCAGAGATTCATTTAGGATTTCTCCAAGATAGTCGTACCCCTGACACGGTTGACTAGGAAAGCCGTGGTCTTTCGATGGGGGCCTGAGCAGCAGGCAGCATTTGAGATTCTGAGGCAGAAATTGTGCGAGGCGCCAATCTTAGCCTTGCCCGAGGGCGTAGAGGATTTTGTGGTATACTGTGATGCGTCTATCTTGGGTTTAGGCGCAATATTGATGCAGAGGGGACATGTCATTGCTTATGCCTCGAGGCAGCTGAAGCCTCACGAGGTGAACTACCCGATGCATGATTTAGAGTTGGGGGTGGTGGTCTTCGCCCTCAAGATTTGGCGGCATTACCTCTACGGGGTTCGATGTACCATTTACACGGACCACAAGAGTTTGAGGTACCTCATGGATCAGCTGAATCTGAACATGAGGCAGCGTCGGTGGTTGGACGTGGTGAAGGATTATGATTGCGATATCCTTTATCACCCGGGGAAGGCCAATGTGATGGCCGATGCGCTTAGCCGTAAGGCGGCACCGATCAGGGATGTGTGTATGAGGATGACGGTGGTAACTCCACTGTTAGAGCAGATTCGGGAAGCTCAGCAGGAGGCTATGAAGGAGGAAGATCAGAAGAGTGAGCGAATAGTGGGTCAAGTCACCTCCTTCGATTATGATAGCCGAGGATTATTGAAACTACACCATAGGGTGTGGGTGCCGTATCACGGAGGTGTGCGCCAGATCTTGATGGAGGAGGTGCACAAATCCCGATTCTCTATCCATCCAGGGGCGACGAAGATGTATAGGGATCTTCGTCTAGACTATTGGTGGCCCTACATGAAGCAGGATGTGGCGTGGTACGTCGAGCGGTGTTTGACCTGCAGGAAGGTCAAGGCCGAGCATTAGAGACCACACAGCAAGATGCAGCCGTTGTATATCCCGTTGTGGAAATGGGAAGATATTATGATGGATTTTATCACAAAGCTTCCCCGGACTGCGCGAGGAGTAGATTCGATTTGTGTTGGGTCAAAAATATGGTTTATACTTTGCTTTTCTAGGAAAATATATTTTTATGTAATGTTGTATGTGTTTGCGGTTTGTGTGTACGGCTGCACACGTGTGTACGGCCGCACACCCTGTGTACGGCCATACACAAGGTGTGCGGTTGTACACATGTGTATGGTTGGAGGTCCATATAAATAGAGGAGTGCATGTGGGAGTGTACGGTTAGACAAGAAAGAAAAGAAAAGGGTAGAGAAGAGAGAGCAAGTTAGAGAGAAGAAGTGTGTGTGTGAGAGAGAATCTATTGTAAGGAGCATCAATCATATTATCAATACATCATAGATTCATCTTCTTCTTCTTCTTCTCATTCTCTTATATATTGATCTAACTGTTTGAATAGTGTCTAAGGCTGCAACTATATTAGGCAAGTATTTGACCCGATTATGCATGGTCCTTTTGGGTTGCCTTCACCATAGCAACTTGATAGGATGATTTATTATGAGAGAGTAAATATTATTAATATATTATGAGAATAATATAAAGAATAATAATATTGTTATTTGATTAATATAAGTCATAAATTAATTGGTATTAATTTGGTGACTTAAAGAGATTAATTAAATAAGAGGGTATAAACTGTCAATTATTTGATAGTTACACTTTAGACTGTAAATCCTTATTGGATAGGGGTTGGACGAATTCTAGAGCTAAGGATAGCTCAAAATCGTCCAAGGCTTATCTATGGTAAGGATTTGGATTGCTTTAAGGAAAGGATTATCCAATTAGGGTTTAAGTTGAAACCCTTAAGGAGTCTACAAGTATAAATAGACCCCATGGCATAGGGAAATCGACACCTCTTAAGAAGAAAGAAACCTTGGCCGATTTCCTCCTCCTCTCCTCTCTCTCAAATCATCTTCATTGCTATTTGGTGTTTGTAAGCCATTAAAGGAGTGACAATTGTGACTCTAGAGCTCCAAGACAACAAGATCAAACAAGAGTTTCAAAGGTATACTTCTAGATTTGATTTTGTATTGTTTTATACCTAATTAGTTGTTAGAAGTCTTGGATTCAAAGCATGTTTCATTAGAAAGCCTAGATCCAAGCATTAGGGTTTTGCATGCGTACATAGGAAAGTTCTTATGGCTAAAACCCATCAGTGGTATCAGAGCCTAGCTTGGTTTCTATTAAATTGTTGCTTGTTTGTTTGAAACTTAACTGCAAAATTCGATTTTTGTGTTTCTGAGTCATAGACTCGGCGAGTTCCATAGTGGACTCAGCGAGTTGGCCAGACTTGGCGAGTCCCTTGGTGCACTCGGCGAGTCCAAGCGTCAGGAAAGGCCAGATTCGGGATTTCTTCATGATTATCTTATGGAAACTTACCTTAATCATATTAGATCAACCCTAATCCGATTTTTTGATATATATGACTATAATCTTGATCTAATTAAAGATATTTATCAACCCTAATCCTCCATGTTTTAAATGTTTAAAAATTGTCCTCAAGTTTTGAAATTTATGTTTTGTGATTAAAAGTTTTAATTTAGACAATTTAAATTTCAAACCCTAAGTTTTTTAAAAGTTTAAAATACAACCCTATACTAATATAATATTACAAGATTAATATATATATATATATATATATATATATATATATATATATAACTAAAATGATAGTCTTACCATTAGTAGGCCTCATTCTCGAAGCCGATCTATAAGGTGGGTATAAGGTTGCGGCCTATAAAATGGCGCTTAATAGGTGTACACTCACACCTACCGCTTGCTTGATCGGTGGAGGGTCGTTAGCCGAACGGGTAGGATAGAGCAACCTCATCCTCTCATTAAAAGTATAATATGAAATACAAAGTAACTACACATTTTTAAAAAAATTTCCCAATCTTAGTTACTTTAGGATAAGTGAATTGATGCAATCCCATGAAATTACACTTTGCACCCTTGCTAAGAAGTTAGTGGAGCGTGTGTGGTTTACCGGCACACTAATTGGTTCTAAGCAAAGGTGGCAAAGGGTGATTCATTGTTTATCATAGTTCGATGGAGCGTGTGTGGTTTACCGGCACATCGAATAGGTGATCGTTACAATGAAGGCGCCATGTGAATTTGCATGGTAATTCACACCCGCTTTGTGATCCTCGGTATCCCAGTCACAAACAAGAGGGGCATATCGAGATTTAAACATGCCATTGAAGAGTTTCAATGAATCTCATCCGAACCTAGGAATTCTCAATACATTTAGGACTTATAGTTAGGTTTTTATGGTGGAGAATTAGTGAATCGTCATTCACTTACCTTCATATTATTTGCATGTTGGATTACGGCATCCCTTTTCTAATATGTAAATATTGTTGTTGGATCCTAGCCCTAATCTTTCTTATTGGGTGATAATTAGGGATTCATATTCTAATCTATCTTTGTCCTTTCTATTTGTAGATGTCGAACACAAACAACGTTGCTGCTAGTTCTTTCACATTGATGAGCCTTTGTCAAAAGGTCACTTTCGATGGGACGAACTTTAGCGAATGGATAAGATACATTCGCACCATTGCTCGCTATGAGGATAAGGAGTATGTCCTCGATGAGAAGCTCGAAAAAATTAACCCTGAAATCGCTACTCCGGCTGAAATGACCGCTTTTGAAACTCATGAGCGCGATGCAACGAAGGTACATTGCATCATGATAGCCACCATGAACTCCGAATTCCAAAAGTCCTGTAAGGACATGTACCCGTACGAGATGCATCAAGACTTATTGGAGAGATACCACCAAAACGCGAGACAAGAGCGTTATGAGATTTTCACTAACATGATTTCCGCTAAGATGGGACATGGAGAATCTCTTACCGTGCACCTGCAAAAGATGCAAAGGTATGTCGACCGCCTTCGCAAGTTGAATGTTGACTTTGGGGAAGACTTGGCGATCAACATGGTGCTTCACTCTTTGCCTCCGAGCTAAAATCAATTTAGGATGACCTACCACATGAACAAAGAGGAGGTCACCCTAAGCAAACTCCAAGGTCTCTTGAGGGTTGCTGAGAGCAACTTCAAAGACAAGTCTGTTGCACCAACTCCCAATCCACCCGCTGCTCCTGTCTTGGCTATTGGTCAAGGGAAGGGAAAGAAGAGGAAGGCTTCGTCTAAGAACTATCGCAAGGTTAAAGCCCGAGATGGTGCCTCTTCTAGTGGGACCAAAGTTGATCCTGCTAAGCCCTTCCCTAACCTAAAGGAGGCAGAGTGCCACCACTGCCATAAGATAGGACATTGGAAGAGAAGCTGCCAAGAGTACCTGCAAGCCATTAAGGAAGGAAAGATCAAGCCGTCTTTCGCAGGTATATACACAATTAAATCTAACGATTCTAATCATGCTATTTCTTGGGTTCTTGATACCGGTTGTGGTTATCACATTTGTTCTAATGTGCCGGGACTAAGAAGAAGTAGGGATGTGGAGCAAGGAAGGATCAATCTAATCATGGGGAACAAAAGATCGTCGCCTGTGACCAAGATTGGAGTGTATTCTTTAGTGCTTAGAAATAATTTATGTTTAGATTTGAACAATTGTTGCTATTCACCAGAAATGGCTAGAAACATCATTTCATTTCATGGTTTGTTTAGACAAGGTTTTAGATTTTCTTTTAATAATGAGAATGGTTCTATTTTGGCTTATCTAAATGGTGTCTTTTATTTTGAAGCTATACCATGTAATGGAATTTATGAAACTGTTATGATTGTTGATAACTTAGGAAATGATGTTTTAAACATAGATTCTTCCAATAGTATGGATAGAGCATCCTTGTGGCATTATCGTCTTGGACATGTCAACAAGAAACACATAGCCTAATTCCAAAAGGATGGAGTGTTGGAGTCATTCGACCTTAGGGAATATGACATGTGCGAGTCTTGTTTGCTTGGAAAGATGACTAAATCACCCTTCACGAGTACGTGTGAAAGGGGTGAGGGTCTATTGGACCTAATACATACCGATGTATGTGGACCGTTTAGATCAACCACGAAGGATGGGAACCGCTTCTACGTGACTTTTACTGATGATTATAGTAGATATGGGTATATCTATTTAATCAAGCAAAAGTCAGAAACCTTTGAAAAGTTCAAAGAGTTCAAGAATGAAGTGGAGAATCAATTGGGCAGGAAAATCAAGATGCTTCGATCCGATCGAGGAGGAGAGTACCTAAGTCTAGAATTCCATGATTATCTCAAGGAGTGTGGAATAGTTTCACAATTGACGCCTCTTAGGACACCGCAGTCGAATGGTGTGGCAGAAAGGCGTAATCGAACCTTGTTGGACATGGTTCACTCTATGATGAGTCGTGCTTCACTACCTATCTCTTTTTGGGGGTATGCCTTAGAGACTGCCGCCCATATCCTTAACCGAGTCCCTACTAAGAAGGTTGCCAAAACACCTCACGAGATGTGGACAGGGAAAGCTCCCTCATTGGCACATATAAAGGTTTGGGGTTGCGAGGCTTTCGTAAGACGAGATACTCACGACAAGCTCGAACCTCGTAGTGAGCGATGTATTTTCATCGGCTACCCGCAGAAATCCTTTGGATATCTCTTCTATAGACCGAAGGACAATGTTGTCTTTGTTGCGAGGAGAGGAGTTTTCCGAGAGCGAGAACTCATAGGCCAAGGAGAAAATGGGAGAAAAATCAAGCTTGAAGAGATTCAAGAGTCGATAGATGAAGGAACCTCTACCGCTGGCACTCAACCCGAGGAGGAAACTCCGGTTGAACCAATTGACGAATCCTTACCTCTTAGACGTTCCGATAGAGTTAGAGTTCAACCCCAGTTCTATGGTTTTCATATTACTACCGAAGGGGACACGTATATTAGTGATGGTACACTAATAAATCTTGATGAACCTAATAGCTATAAGGAAGCCATGGCAGGCCCGGAGTCTGCAAAATGGAAAGAGGCAATGGATAGCGAGATCCAATCCATGTATGATAACCAAGTTTGGAATTTGGTTGATAATGTGCCTGGACATAAGACCGTTGGGTGCAAGTGGATCTTCAAGAAGAAGACCGACGTGGATGGAAAAGTACACACATATAAAGCGCGATTGTTTGCGAAGGGCTTTACTCAAACTCCCGGAGTTGACTATGAAGAGACCTTCTCACCAGTTGCGAAGATAAAATCTATTAGAGTGATGCTAGCGATTGCCGCATTTCATGATTATGAAATTTGGCAAATGGATGTCAAGACCGCTTTCCTTAACGGAAAGTTGGCTGAGGATGTTTACATGGCTCAGCCAGAGGGGTTTGTGGATCCGAAGCATCCGAATAGAGTGTGTAAGCTTGAGAAGTCCATTTATGGACTTAAGCAAGCATCTCACAGATGGAATCTTTCCTTCGACGGGAAAGTCAAAGAGTTTGGATTTGTACAAAGCGAAGATGAATCCTGTGTATATGTCAAAGCCAGTGGGAGTATAGTAAGCTTCCTCGTTCTATATGTCGATGACATATTGCTCATAGGAAACGACAACCCGACTCTGTAGGAAGTTAAGTCCTGGCTCGGGAAGTGCTTCGTTATGAATGACCTCGGAGAGGCTTCTTACATTTTGGGAATAAGGATAGTAAGAGAAAGAAGTAAGAGACTAATAGGACTTAGTCAGAACACTTACTTAGAGAAGGTACTAAAATGTTTTTGTATGGAAAACTCGAAGAAGGGAGAATTACCGATACAAAGAAATGCCAAGTTGAGTAAGACTCAAAGTCCGAGTACCGAAGCTGAGATAGCTGAAATGAGCCGAGTACCATACGCTTCCGTAGTTGGCTCAATCATGTACGCTATGACTTGTACTCGCCCTGATGTAGCCTTTGCTTTGAGCATGGTTAGTAGATATCAAGGGAACCCTGGCAGAGCCCATTGGATTGCGGTGAAGAATATCCTTAAGTACCTTCGGAGGACGAAGGAATGGTTCTTAGTCCTCGGAGGGAGTGATGACTTGAAGGTGTGAGGGTATAGTGACGCCAGTTTTCAGACCGACAGGGACAACTACCATTCGCAGTCGGGCTGGGTCTTTACCCTGAAGGGAGGAGCAGTGACTTGGAAAAGTTCCAAGCAGGAAACCGTAGCTGATTCAACGTGCGAATCAGAGTACATTCAATGAAGGAGCGGTTGCCTTGACCAAGGAACCGAGGGATCATGGTAGATCTAGACATATCGACATAAAATATCACTTTATTAGACATCGTGTAGAAGAAGGACAACTCATAGTGAAGAGGATATCATCGGAGGATAACCCAGCAGATCCGATTATGAAGGGACTGAGTAGGGTTAAGCACTTGCAGCATGCTAGGAGTATTGGGCTGAAGGATGATATTAGCATAGATTAGATAGTAGTAGAAACGTGTAATAGATAAATGTAATTAACATTTGAGGATTAAATAAAGGAGTTTTATTTATGAGTAATGTTACTGTCTTATGTTAATTGTTTAACTATTGTTTCATTTTGCATGTTTTGACTTCCAGAATAATTGAATTTGTTAAGAATAATCGAATTATTCAAATTGTCCACAATCGTTCATATGTTGGAAGTAGATATGAATGAAGATTGTCGTGAATTGGTGCGTAGATTATCTAAATGGTATTAGACATAGCAAAAGATTGTTGCGACGTTCATGAGTGCTTATGAACTGGTTTTGAGCATTGGAACAAACCCGCGCTTGCTGGAATCACCTTATGGAATATGATATAAAAGGGTGATCGCAAGACGATAATATCATATAATCTTAAAACCTAGATATATGATTTGTTATTTGTTAATTGATTTTACATTGTTAATGCGAAAACGCATCAGTAACTCGATGTTATAAAATGCATTGTTGTGTATAGTTGGTTAATGAATAAGTAAATGCATATAAGTCGAAGTTTATCTGTAACTTTTATCCTAAGAAGGTAAAAGTGATATCTCGGCCGCTCGATGATTTGATTTGACTTATGTGCCGGGCCCGGTCAGAACTGAATTGATGTGTTCGATTAAGTTCTATATCGAATAAATCATAGATCGAGAAACCTAAATGCTTGACTAATCATTCCATAGAATTGTCAGCATGATATCTAACAGAGGACTGTACGATCCCTTATCTAAAGGACAAGATTGATTAGATCAGAGTTTGACAGCGTCTTTGAGAGCTACGATTGCAAATCGAATTGTACTTGTGCATATAGTTAGTAGACTTATCCAAGTGGGAGACTGTTGGAATAGTGTCTAAGGCTGCAACTATATTAGGCAAGTATTTGACCCGATTATGCATGGTCCTTTTGGGTTGCCTTCACCATAGCAACTTGATAGGATGATTTATTATGAGAGAGTAAATATTATTAATATATTATGAGAATAATATAAAGAATAATAATATTGTTATTTGATTAATATAAGTCATAAATTAATTGGTATTAATTTGGTGACTTAAAGAGATTAATTAAATAAGAGGGTATAAACTGTCAGTTGTTTGATAGTTACACTTTAGACTGTAAATCCTTATTGGATAGGGGTTGGACGAATTCTAGAGCTAAGGATAGCTCAAAATCGTCCAAGGCTTATCTATGGTAAGGATTTGGATTGCTTTAAGGAAAGGATTATCCAATTAGGGTTTAAGGTGAAACCCTTAAGGAGTCTACAAGTATAAATAGACCCCATGACATACGGAAATCGGCACCTCTTAAGAAGAAAGAAACCCTGGCCGATTTCCTCCTCCTCTCCTCTCTCTCAAATCATCTTCATTGCTATTTGGTGTTTGTAAGCCATTAGAGGAGTGACAATTATGACTCTAGAGCTCCAAGACAACAAGATCAAACAAGAGTTTCAAAGGTATACTTCTAGATTTGATTTTGTATTGTTTTATACCTAATTAGTTGTTAGAAGTCTTGGATTCAAAGCATGTTTAATTAGAAAGCCTAGATCCAAGCATTAGGGTTTTGCATGCGCACATAGGAAAGTTCTTATGGCTAAAACCCATCACTGACATCATCCAATTGATTGGGATTCCGCACCATCAATTGGATCTGATTGATACACAGGCAATTTTGGGGACTTACAAGTGGTATCAGAGCTTGGTTGTATCAATCAATTTTTCCAGATCTGGAGCTTATTTGATCTTATTTTGAAAAGAGAATAGCGTTTTTGGATAGATCTTGCAAAAATAAGGGGGGTTACTTCTTTGTATTTTTCATAAAAACGAGTTTTTGATCGAGTTTTAGAGCAAAAAAGGGTGAAAAACGTCGTTTTTTTTCGTGAATCTGTTGAAGGTGTGCGGCCCGGTTGAAGGTGTGCGGCTCAGTAGCCTCGGTGTGTGGATCAGGAGTATACGGCTCGGTGTGTGCGGCTCGGACGTGTGCGGTCTCGTGTACGGTCCAGCTCCTTCGCCTCGGTCTCGCATCTGCTTCACGGCTCAGCAGCATCGGTCTCGGCTTCGCGGCTTCGTCCTCGCTTCGTAGCTCTAGTCCTCGCTTCTCCGTCCTCGCTTAGCATCCTTCGCATAAAAATGGAAACGGGTTTGACATTGCCGGGGATCGAACTCGGAACCTCTACTTGAGCAACCCACCGCCTTACCAACTCGTCTAGGAGGCTTCTTGTTTCCTAAATCCGAAATTTAGAATATAACTCATCGTTTTTGCATATAATTTCACAAATTGACATTTTCACTTTAAATTTGACTTTCTTATTTGACTTTTAATTTTTCAAATTTGGCTTTTCGGTTTGACTTTTAAGTTTGACTTTTCAAGATTGACTTTTTAAATTTGACTTTTAAGGTTGACTTTCTCGGTTTTTAAGTCAAAGGGCAATTAAAAAAAATTAAAAAAAATTTATTAAAAAAATATATAAAAAATAAAAAATAAAAAAATGAGTTCCACATCAATTCCGGTAAATTAAGTTTCATGTACTCCATCTTGTAAAGCTACGATTAAATTTCTTCGCGAACAAATTGATTTATTAAAAAGAGAAAATGAGGACCTCAAATACGAAGGCTATACTCTTAGGAAATTACAAGAAGATTACAGCAACAAGTGTGAAAATTATGATCACATTAAGAAAAAACTTCATGCTGTAACTGAAGAACTTGACGCTTTGAAAATAAAGTGTGGAAAAACAGATGTTAGCTTCAAAAATTACACTGCGTCAAGTAAGACAGTCGAGTCCTTATATGAAACCCAATTAAAATTCAAAGAAAATCAAAACAAGGGTCTAGGGTATGATAGTGTTCCTCCACCTTTCAATCATAACTACACATCCGTCCCTATGACACAGGACGAAATTGACAGGGAGGCACATCTTCGATATGGCAAACCAGCTGGATTTGTTTCAGGAGGTATTCAAGTTGAAGATACTAATGCTTCTACTTTATGTGCAGGTAAAATAGCAGAGGATGAGAACAAGGAGAACACCATTGAACAAACCAACATCTCCTTGAACTCTGAATCTGTTGCTTCGAACTCAACTGCTTCTGATCAACCTGCCGTTGAGAAATACGGGCCACCAATTCCAACGCAACAGAGTTCTTGTTGCAAGTGTGCATGTGGGAACAACAAGAGACAAGGCATGGACACGCCACCAGGGGTAGGAAGAAACAACTCCACAGTGAAGAAAAAGACATGCTTTCACTGTGGAACACCTGGACACATTGCCAGAAATTGTCCAAATCACGCATACGTTCCCTACTATGCACAAGGCTGGCAAAAATTGCAAAGAGGGAGGTTTTCTAAAAGAAACCCCTCAAGGTCACGTTCAGACAATGGTGACTGGAATGCGCATAATGCCAAAAATCAATCCCACAAGGTCAAGAAGGGAATGTCGGCCAAGAAGCCAAATCCAAGAAATGCTCCCGTGAAGCCAAAATCAAAGTCTTCTCAACGGCCGACATCAACTACAAAAGCAAGTACTGAGCCACCCATCGGATTGAAAAAGAAATGGGTCAAACCTAACTACAAATGGGTTCCAAAGGTTCAATCTCCCAAATCACCTAATGACTCTAACATTTCCACATCTTTTATTTGTGATAAGCAGGATATGTCATGGGAGAGAGTACCATGCAAGGATGACAAAGGTCAACCCAATTTCAAAATGGATTGGGTTCCAAAGACCAACTAATCCCGCTCTGTGTCGGAGTAGCTATGGAGGCATATCATCAGACTTCGGTTTGTTGGTAGTGGCTGTTCCTGACACATGATAGGGGACATCTCTCAACTGTACAACACTCAGAACTTTGTTTGAGAGTATGTGTCCTTTACGGGAAGGGAAGAAAGGAAGGGGTCACTCATGGGGATTGTGTTTAACGATGTGAAGAATTTTCGGATCTGTTATGAGATTACGCGTGCTATTCTCAGACCTTCTGGATGCAAATTCAATCGGCGACTTACGGTTTGAGTTTTCTTCTCTTTACTCCTGAGTTTTTTTTAAGCTGATTCGCTTTAAAGACTAATTTTTGTTTTAGGATAGTTTAAATTTGCGCATTTTTTTATTATTTTTTATATGAACAAATTTAGGGGGAGAAAATCAGAAAATCCAAAAACATAAAAAATTAGAAAATCCAAAAACATTAGAAAATCAGAAAAACAAAAAATTATTATGCTGGTTATAGAATGTGCTTGAAGGAGATGTTTTGGGAAGTGATACGATTATGTGATAACAGGCAACCTGAGTCTGCGTAACGTACCCAAAGTTGAAGGGTCTATGCTTTGGTTTGATGTGTCGGTAGGTACGAAAGATTCTAAATGGACATGACTAGGCAGAGTTGAACTTAGGAAATCAAATGACTTGACAAATCTTAACCTAGATAGTTCCGTTTAGCCTGACAATACGACGCTTGGATAGGTTGAGCAGGGAGATATATATGGGAATCTACTCGTCACATTAAATGAACCCGTACTTGGAACCGTGGTTTAACTTTTCCTCGATGTGCGGATTTTATCCTTAATTCTGGTTGGATGGGGCGACTGGTAAATTCCGATAACTTAGGTCTGTAGAATATCATTTTCTTTTTTTCCGTCTGTTAGTCATATGTTGTCTCCTTTGCGTGACTTCCAATCCGACCTGGTACACAACATATGCACTCTATTTCTCTGCAGATTATATATGTGAAAGACTTCTTATCTGTTAGCCATATGCTGTCTCCTCTGCGCGACTTCTAATCCGACCTGGTATGCAACATATGCAACCTTTTACTTCTCAACCCCTCTGAAGAAATAAATAATAAGTAATAGAATTCTGAATCTATCCTCTCTCTGAATGGTTGTCTGCTCACCCGGTGTAAGGAGTACTCTGGAAGTTCTTGATGGCTAGGGCATATCAGGAAGCGGGAAACACGTTCTAGTACACTTAAAATTGAACACATACAGATTGTCTATAGATCTCGCTGCTCAATTTAGGTGGACAACAATATCCCTGGTCGTCGTCAGCTGAATGGTCCTTAAGATATAGTATCTAGAAACTTAGGTTTAAATATAATATCTAGGAATTTAGGATCACATTGTCTTGTCACTTATAGTATGTCCCAATTTTGTCACAATTTTTCATGTTTAGGTGGACAACAATACCGACGATCGACCAGACAAAGATGTGAAGATGGAAGGTACCGACAAACGGATAAAGGTTGTCTAAAAACTTTGATCCCAAATCATTCTTAAAGTTAGATATCATTTTATTTTTGTTAAATTTGTTCATAGTTTTCCTCTATGCACAAATTTTAGGAGGAGAATTAAAAATAATTCAAAAATCAAACAAAAATCAGAAAATTGAAAATCCAAAAATAGTGTTATTTCTTGTTCAGAAAATCCAAAAATATTTTTGTTTCTGTTTTTATTTTTCCAGAAAATATCAAAAATCCAAAAATATTATTTTTTGTGTGCTAATTTTTCTTTTAGTATTGTTTTGTCTTGAAAAGTGATTTTAGGTATAGATGAGACTCGTGGAGACTGTATTGAAGATCTTTTGAGCCAAGGCTTCATCCGTGAGCATCGAAAAATTCGCATTCGAAGGAGCAAGAAATGAAGATTATTCTTTCGACATTCAATATGTCAACCCCAGAAGCAAGGTGAAGCTGAAATTGAAGATTATGTGACAGATTGCATTGAAGCCTCCTCAATCAGTTTGCTGCTATCTTAAACCTGCTGAAGTGATCCAGAAGATTATTTCTCTCCGTTGTTCTCTCTGAAGATTCTCAAGCTAAAAGTGCTATCTTTCAAGAATCTTTTCATCAAGCCTCCTCACCCAATGTGCGTTCAGAGTCAAATCTTGAAGAAAAGCCCAACCGCTCGAGATGAAGTCATTCTTGAAGATTCATATGTTCATCTTGATGCTGTGATGAAATTTGAAGATTAATGCTGAAGCCAAGCTCCCAACGAAGATTAACAAGAAAAGCCAGCTACTTTGTAGGGGGAGTTTGTTGGGACAATTAGAAAAGAAAGTTATAAACCAAGGGGGAGATTGTTGGGTCAAAAATATGGTTTATACTTTGCTTTTCTAGGAAAATATATTTTTATGTAATGTTGTATGTGTTCGCGGTTTGTGTGTACGGCCGTACACGTGTGTACGGCCGTACACAGGGTGTGCGGCTGTACACATGTGTATGGTTGGAGGTCCATATAAATAGAGGAGTGCATGTGGGAGTGTACGGTTAGACAAGAAAGAAGAGAAAAGGCTAGAGAAGAGAGAGAAAGTTAGAGAGAAGAAGTGTGTGTGAGAGAGAATCTATTGTAAGGAGCATCAATCATATTATCAATACATCATAGATTCATCTTCTTCTTCTACTCATTCTCTTCTATATTGATTTGACATCATCCAATTGATTGGGATTCCGCACCATCAATTGGATCTGATTGATACACAAGCAATTTTGGGGACTTACAATTTGGGTCATCGTGGATCGATTGACCAAGAACGCCCATTTTATTCCGATCTAGGAGAGTATCTCGACCGAAAAGTTAGCTGATATCTATATCAGGGAGATAGTGGCGCGGCACGGGGTGCCAGTGTCAGTGATATCAAACTGAGATGTGCAGTTCACTTCCAGGTTTTGGAAGAAGTTTCATGATGAGTTGAGCACTCGTCTGCATTTTAGCACCGCCTTTCACCCGCAGACGGATGGTCAGAGCGAGCAGACCATCCAGACTTTAGAGGATATGTTGCAGGCTTGCGTGCTAGACTTTGGTGGTAGCTAGGATACCTATCTTCCCTTGGCTGAGTTCTCGTACAACAACAGCTACCATGCGAGTATTGACCGTCCCCCATTCGAGATGTTGTACAGAAGGAGGTGCAGGATCCCGATATGTTGGGGTGAAGTTGGCCAGAGGGTCATGGGGAGCACCGAGGTGGTGCTCAAAACGACCGAGAGAATCCAGCAGGTTCGAAGCAGGCTGTAGACTGCGCAGAGTCGGCAGAAAAGTTACGCCGACAAGCGCCGGTCAGACCTGGAGTTTCAGGTCGGGGATATGGTGTTGGATAAGGTGTCTAAGTCCATAACTTATTTGGTACATACTTGACCCGACCCGGCATGGTCCATTTGGGTTGCACTTCACCCGAACTATTTATGGATAATTTTATGAGAGTTATACACATATGTTTATTAATATATTGTAAGTTATAATATATTAATATGAAGTTATTTAATTAGTCTTAGTCTTAAATTAATTATGAATTAATTTAGAGATTATAAGGAAGACTAATTAAATTGTGGGCTATTGTTTTATATGGTGTGGGCTAACACTCATTTGTTAATGGGCTAGGCTTATATGGAAGTCCATGGATGATCCATGGAGCTTTTAACCCATGGATCCTTGGAAAAGGAAAGGTCATGGGTTATTAGGGTTTCACCCTAACCATGCACACTATATAAGCATGCTTATGTTGCATGAAATAGCCACTAGTGTGGTTTTGTGTGTGTGGCCGATTTTTATGTGTGTATACACTCTCTCAAAGTTTTCCAAGAGTTTGTGGTGATTTGTGATTCCATTTGAGGCATTCACACTATTGGTGCTTGGCCCTCAAACTCCTTAGGAATCAAAATCATCATCAAAAGGTATGTAATCTTATCTAATTCTTTTATGTTTAAAAGTACCCCATGCCATGTTAGATAGGTTATGAACCTTGGAAAATTATTATTTTGCATGTATTTAGACAAACATAGATCCAAGGTTTATTAGGGTTGCATGCACACTTAGGAAGTGTTAGATTGCTCAAAACCCAACATATGGTTCTCCTGAAAGTGTCGCCTTGGAAGGGCGTCATTCGATTAAGCAAGCGGGGCAAGTTGGGCCCAAGATTCATTGGTCCGTTCAGGGTGGTAGCCCGGGTGGGCAAGGTGGCATATAGGCTGGATCTGCCAGCTAAGCTCAGTCAGATCCACAACACCTTCCACGTCTCCTAGCTGCGGAAGTTCCTAGTGGATGATTCAGCAGTGGTGCCGTTAGAGGATATCGAGGTTGATGACAGCATGAATGACATTGAATGCCCAGTCACAATCCTCGACCGGAAGTCGAAGGATCTGAGGAACAAGAGGGTGGAATTTTAAAGGTGCAATGGCAGCACCGAAAGCGTTCAGAGTGGACATGGGAGCCGGTGGAAGAAATGATGGAGCATTACCCCGAGCTGTTTTAGGATCGAGCAGCAGACTTTGAGGACGAAGTCTAAAATAAGTGGGGGAGATTTGTAGCACCTGGTTCCTGGTATGTGAATTTATCTAAGTGTTTTGTATTTTAGCCTTGGACTCGGCGAGTTGTAGGCCTGACTGGCCGAGTAGAGACGGGATGTGGAACACGTTTAAGTTGGCGACTCGGTGAGTCCCCACTGTCTGATGAAACCCTAAATTCCAAGGGTTTGCACCCTATTTAAACCAACCTTATGCGCCCCAACCTCGCCCCCTTCACCCTCAGAGCTCCCTATATCGTCCAACCCTTGTTCCTTGTGAGATTGAAGTGCTTTGGTGTGTTTTCTTGAAGATTTTGAGAGAAAAGAAGAGTAGATCAAGAAGAGAAGAAGGACGCCAGAAATCTTGGTGTTATTTTAGTGATTCCCTTGAGGTATAACTTAGTTTGCCTCTGTTTCCATGCTTATAGTCCCTTATAGCTCCATTAAAGTCCTTGAGCCATTACCAAGCTTGGGGTATGATTTACGGTCTGTAATAAGTTGATTAACCTTTATATCTAGGCATGATTGAGCTCCAGGAGCTCGGATCTACTGCCATTATGGAGCCATATTGCATGAAAGCCCTAGATCTACTCTTTTAGTTCATTTTGAGCCCTAAAACCTTCATTGGTGTTTATTTACACGTAAAGTTGGAAACTTTACGTGTTAATTAAGCCCTAGAAACCCAGATCTACATATGGCATTAGCTGGATTCAAGCAAAATCGAGTATATAGTATTTGCATGTGAAAGAATCGGCGAGTCGAGTCGCGAGTCCCCGAGTTTTCCCCTTTTTGTGTTTGCGGAGTGGAATAGTGAGTCATGGGGTGTAACTCAGTGAGTCGGAAGCCAGACTCACCCATGAAGGAACTCAGCGAGTCAATGCCCTGACTCAGCGAGTTCAAGGAAATCTTCTTGGCTCAAGAATAGACTCGACGAGTTGTTCATACAACTCAGCGAGTCTCAGTATAGCATGTTCTTCGGATGAAGATGAACTCGACGAGTTGTTCATACAACTCGGCGAGTAGGATGAAGGACTATTGGACCTTGGGTTAGAAGGAAAACTCGTCGAGTCAATGCCTAACTCGACGAGTAGAGAAGGGGTTATGGTCAGACAAAGGGATAGGGACTCGGCGAGTTGGCAGGCCAACTCGGCGAGTCGGGTCAACTGGAAGTTGACTTTGACTTTGACTCTTAGCTTGGTTAGGGGTAAATGGTCATTTTACCCTGAGGTCAATTAGCAGTATTTGACTGAGTGTTTTGTGGGGATTTTAGCCGGAGGACTTCCAGGGCAGCAGTAGCAGAAGACAGTCAGTTCCCACGCAGATCAGCAACTACTTTGAGGTGAGTTACCTTCCAGTAGCGGTGGGTCCACAACCACAATGTCGTCCCATCAGTAGGAGTTGTATGTTAGATGATTGTCTTTGTGATATCATCTAGGTTTGCTACTACCTGATAGGTTATATGCTGGCACGATATGTATATGTGATAGTAGTAGAGTTCGGTTGTTAGGACCGAAGGGTAGGTCAGACACCCCAGATATGTTTGACAGTATGTTATGATATGTTGATATGTTGGCTTGATATGTTATGTTATGATATATGTGATAGTAGTAGTAGGGGGTGAAATAGTCCCCGAGGATCGGTTGTTAGGACAGATGGGTAGTCAGCACCCCAAAATGGCTTGACATGGGTAGTCAGCACCCTAGAACAGCTTGACACAGGTAGGTCGGTACCCCATAATGGCCGTACCGGGTAGGTCGGGCACCCCAGAATTGCCCGACAGTATGTATGATATGTGATTGTATGGTATGTGGTAAGATGGGGGAACTCACTAAGCTTCGTGCTTACAGTTTTCAGTTTTGGTTTCAGGTACCTCTTCTTCGAAGGGGAAGGAGCCGGCGCGGTAGCGGCACATCACACACACGCCTTGTATTCCGCATTATGAGATCTTCCTGGGGATTGGTACTCCGACATTGTTATGTTTTATAAAATGGTTTCCAGACACGCAACATCTTTTATGAAATGATATGATAAGTGGTTATTTTATTTCTAATGTTTTGCAAAGTGTATGTTTTAAAAATGAAATTTTTGGCTCGTATTTTTGGGACGTTATAGTCACCGTCAAATCTTTAAAAAGATGCTACCAAATAATAAATAATATAAGAAGAGAAACAAAAGAGTTAGTCAAACAAGGAAATATTCTAAAAGTGATATTTTTGTAGTCTTTTCAGAAGCACGATAAAGACTAGATTTATCAAATCTTTTGAATTAAATGGTCATAAATGTACTTCCATTTTCCGAGATATATACTCCTCAATGTTTTCTATAAACGAATAAGTAAACAAGATCAAGTATATCAAACACAAACACAATTCATAGAAATCAATGAAAGAGAATGCTTTTAGTCGTTGAGATATTACAGATTGATTCCAAGCTTCATGTTCACCAAGAGAAAGAGAGGAGTAGAGATAAGTTTTTGTAACCAACGAGTTAACTGGATTAAATCCATGAAATCATCATGTTAATAAGATCAACATGAGGGCATTCAATATTTTATTGGATTATGAGTCAGTAGATGAAAACAAGATTCACTGCATTGATGGTTACTCCTTGCATCTATAACAATGAATGGAGGATAAATAGGGAATTATCAACAAAATAAGGACATGATGCCACTATTCTTCTCTACACCAAGAGTATTCATAACATTTTGGATGAATCTAACTCTTGCCAACTCTGGAGGAAGGAGATGTAGATATATGTTAGATAGGCCTGAAGGATAGATAAATGAAAGAGAGGGTAATACTTGTAAATATTAGAAGCAAAGCTTAAGAAAACTATGTGAAGATCTTTAAACATAAAAGAAGCATTTATTTTTGTGTTTATTACAAAGAAAATGTAACGACCTAAATTTTCTAAATATATTTTTTTTCATTTTTAATTAATCAAACACATTTCCAATAACCTTGAAATCCATAACAATTGTTTTCAAATCAACATTCGTTACAATTTTATTTTAAAACATCAAAGTGTCCCATAAAACATCGGTGAGAGAGCGCACGTTGCGCCATCAAGCCTTGCCCTTGCCCTTGGGCTCAGATGTACCTGAAACAAATCCACAAACTGTAAGCTAATGCTTAGTGAGTTCCCCAGAGCATACCCCACACACAAACCACATAACACATATCACATTAGCTATAAAGCTATCTCTACCACATAATGTAACGCCCGGGTTTCGGGGCTAAGCATTTTAAAACGATGTAATAGTCTAGGTCAACTATTGTAACTCTTTTGAAGTAATAAAGATGAAATATTTAAATACTATGTGATTCTGTGCTTATTACTTATTTATAAACTTATAATAAATAAAGAATAAAAATAAGCGTCAAAATTAAAGTGTGACGTAAGCCCGATATCTTTACATAAAGTTGTAGTGGTCGCAAAAAGGATTCCGGGCATATAAAGAACGCTGAAATCCGAGTTATAATGAAGAAGTTATGAGATTTTAACAGACCAATCATGTCCCAGCCTATTAATAATACAAAGTTTAAAATAAATTCAAAATTAGCCAATGGAGTCTAAACGAAAGTTGCAGAGTAAGTTCCCGCCTACGCGTGGATATAAAGAACGTCGAAAACGGAGCTCGTTTACGAGAGTTATGATTTTTAGAAGTCGGAGTGTGAATTTGTGAAGCTGTGACAAGATCGATGACGTTGCTGAATCCCAGCCGTCTGATAAGCTCCCACCGGATGAAGACACGTCGCCCCTCACAATTACGCCCAACGTCCGAAGCTCGGTACGCCCAGCGTTCCGATCCTTTGCGCGGTTCCGCAGCATGCCACGATGACCCAACCCTTTCGCAACGCGTGGCTTGTACGAAGACTAGCTGGCGCCCTTATCCAAGTTACACCCAGCATAACCGAAGGGTACGCCCATCGTAGTCCGAAGGTTCAGGCCTATAAATAGAAGGTCGAGGCTGCTATTTTCTTCACTCCAAATCCATTTCTCTCTCTAACTTCTTTCTCTCTTTAGCCTATCCTAACAACCCTAAAGCCTAGGTGAACCCCCTAGCACTCAAAGGAAGCCCCGAGGCTCCCAGAGTCCCGAGAAAAAGGGTCTTTCGGTTCCGAAACGCTGCTCAAAGCAAAGCCCAGTTTTCTTTAAAATTCGTTGTAAGTGAGCTATGCCTATGAAAATTTTAATATAGCTTTTAAATAACTATAGTAATGTTATTAGGTCCTTAGAATATTTAATTGGGCTATTATTATGGGTTATATAATGCCATTATAATATCTTTTTAACTACTCTTGGTACGGGGGTTCCGGTTTGGAGGGCTGCTTGGGTTGCTGGATTCAGAAGTGCTTATATGCCAAAATGATCCTGCCCTCCGATGTTCCATGTATGGCCTCGTTTGCATATAGTGGGTGAAAAGTATTATGTCGCACTTATATAATAGTAATAGTAATTAGACTATCAATTAGTCGCGGTTAACGTTAGACTAAACCCTAGTGATAGTGATACTAGGTTTTGTCGATGGAAAATTATTTTCAGATAACGAAGCGTTGTTCGAGTGCAGAGTTACCACCTTTCAGGTGAGTGCATAGTTACTTTCAGCTTACACATAGATATGAAGTATCTTATATAAATTACGTGCTCTGTGTGCATATTATCTGTATACTTGTTATCTATGCTGGATGAACGATTTTATACATGTTTTAAATGATTTAAAACTGTATATGTATTTTATATCTACAAAATATGTTGGGTAAAACATGGGTAGATGTAATAGTTGTTGTGTGACAAAATAAAATAATGAGAGGCCTCGTTATAGATATTATTGATGATCTAGTCATCTAGCGGAGTATAGATGACGAGCATGGACTAATCTAGATAGTCTAGTGGAACGTTAGTAGGCTCGCTACCTGTAGGTGTTTATTTGAACTGTGTGTTTACCAGCAATACTCCATCCCCCACATGGTTGCCTTATTTGACATGAATTGTTGAGGATTCCCCAAAGCATGTGTTGTCACCCCGATTAAAGTCCATAGACTAGGTCCTTTGTGTTAGATGTTTTAGGGACGTAAAGTAAGGATAACAGGAATGGGTAATCAGGTTTGTTTGGTTTGATAAAGTTAATTATTTATTATGGGTTGCAAACCCTATGTGCTCACCAGGCTCCCACGCCTGACCCACTCAGTTTCTTGTATTACAGGTAGTGGCGCTTGAGCATAGATGTTTGGATCAGAGATAAGGGATTACAGGCCTGTAAATACGAAATAATGTAGTAAGGCTTATGTTGTACTGTTTATGCTTTTGATCTGTATCGAACATGACACCCCAAGTCTTTTAATGAAATACATTTCTTTGGAAATGCTTTTGATAAATCTTTATCAAATTTTGTTTTGGGACAAATTCCGCAACACTTTTATTTAAAATGTTACTCTGATTTTCAAGCAAGCATAAACAAAATCGGTCTTTTCTGGCCGTGAAAATGGGGATGTCACAGTTGGTATCAGAGCATTAGTTTAAGAGAACTAGGAATTTGTCGGATTTATAGACTTAAAATTAGAATACTAAGCGATGATTGTGAGGTGTGAGCACTAGCTTATTTAAGGAATTGTGCCTAAAATGCTTTTATGTGCTAAATGCTTTGTGCCTGATATGCTGTTATTTGTTCAGATCTATGGTCTGTTGCCGACCGGATCTGGAAACCTTATGTGTTTAGGATTCTAAACGTATGACTACGATATTAGAACTAACATGTAAACGTTTCAGAGGGATACAGATGATTTAAACGACCATCCTAAATAAAGATCTAAATTCACCTTATTCGATGTATAGATCAAAATGGCGATAACCTATAGTGGAGCCGGGAATGCAAATGAAAACAGAAACTAACCTCTAGTGATTGAACAAATACCGGTTGTGGTAGCCGCTCCTAAGCCAATAACGATGGCCAGAGTGCAAGCAATGATCTAGATGATGTTGGATCGTTAAATGGAGGAAACCCGACTTTTGATCCAACAGAATCGAGAGGAAGCTACCATACCGATCGAACAACTCGAGTTGAATGAAGGGCAGTCTGAGGAGGGGAAGTATAGTGGGACCGTTGGTCAAGTCAACCCACCAATAGTTCGAAAAAACAACCAGAATGACGGATTCGAGAGGAATGGATGCAAGTACAAGGATTTTCTGACTTGCAAGCCATTGACTTTCACTGGAAAGGAAGATCCGATCGGAGTCATGGACTGGATCTCAGAGATGGAGTTACCTTTCATGACGTGTGGTTACAGAGTCAAACTATAAACCACATTTTATGTACGTTAGTTACGAGGAGGCACTGTGCGTTGGTGGAATACCCTGGGAAGACTCTGAGCCCCAATGAGCCCCTGCAACTGTCATGGGCGGAGTTTTTGGTGAAATTCAAACGAAAGTACTGCTCAGCCCAAAACTTACTCGAGCTAGAGAACCAGTTCCTGACCCTGAAGAAGGGAAGCCTGTCAATCGATGAATACACGAACAACTTCACAGAGAAGATGGAGTTTGCCTTGCGTCTTGTGCCGGATGAATTGACGAAAATCGACAAGTACGCAAAGAGACTTCCATGGGAGTACGCGGTGCGAGTGCGTCAGACACTTACTCTGGAGGCAACTATCTGGGCTGCCATGTCTGTGGAGGATATGATTAAGGGAAGAACTGCTAGCAAGGTTGAGGTTGGCAAGAAGAGGAAATTTGAAGGGTCTGCTAAATCCAACAATAAGAAGAGCAAGTTTGGTTCAAAGAAGTTAGGGGGAGGAGGAAATGAATCGAAAAGGTGAGAGAAGTGCAAGAAGAAGCACTTGGGAAAATGTAGCGAGGAAGTAACCTGCTACAAGTGTGGGAAAACAGGGCTCTATGCCAATGAGTGCACCATCAACAAGAGGGTGTGCTACGAGTGTCGTGAAGAAGGGCACATCGCTGAGGATTTCCCGAAGAAGAAAGACGCGGCAAGGCCCAACATTCCACCGAAACCGAAGGTGAGAGCCTTCCAGATGACGCTCAAGGTTGCAAAGGAGGCAACAGACGTCGCTTTAGGTACCTTTCTTGTAAATGGTTTGCCTACCAATATACTGTTTGATTCCGGAGCAAACCAATCCTTTGTGTCACATAAGTTTGGTGGGAAACTAGCATTACCTGTAGAAAAACTTGATAATGCCCTGATTGTAGAAGTTGCCAGTGGCAAGTTTGTACCTGTTAGTAATCGTATTAAGAACGTAGTCATCAACCTAAACAGAAACGAATTCCATGAAGAGCTATTGCCCATAGAGTTGGACGGTTTTGACATTGTTCTGGGAATGGATTGGCTTAGTGCCAACGATGTTTAGATTCTTTGTCGAAAGAAGATAGTTAGGGTAAATCCCCCTGGAAAGGAGTCATTTATGGTGTACGGGGACACACACAGAGTGAATTCTGGAATCATCTCCCTGATGAAAGCCAGAAAATGTTTATCCAAAGGATGTGCATCATATTTGGCATTTGTTATGGATGCTAAGAAAAAAAGAAGGAGATGCAGAGAATACCGGTCATCTATGATTATCCAGAGGTCTTTCCCGAAGATCTTCATGGATTACCGCCAGATAGACAAGTGGAGTTTCGTATAGACTTGTTACCAGGAACGACACCGATAACAAAGGCACCATACTGATTAGCACCGACAGAGATGAAGGAGCTTATGACGCAACTTCATGAGTTATTGGATAACGGTTTCATTCGAACTAGTTCATCACCCTGGGGAGCTCCAGTCCTATTCGTGAAGAAGAAAGATGGAAGCATGAGAATGTGTATAGACTACTGAGAGCTGAACAAGGAAACAGTAAAGAACAAGTACCCATTGCCGATGACTGATGACCTATTCGATCAGTTTCAAGGTTCGAGCTATTTTTCAAAGATCAATCTCAAGTCAGGATATCATCAGCTAAAGGTAAGAGAGCAAGATATTGAGAAGATTGCATTCAGAACAAGATATGAACACTACGAGTTCTTGGTTATGTCATTCGGACTAACCAATGCTCTAGCACCATTCATGGATTTGATGAATAGGGTTTGTAAACCATTCCTCGATAAATCCATGATAGTGTTCATAGATGACATTCTCATCTACTCGAAAAGCCAAGAGGAGCATGGCAAGCATCTATGGGAAGTATTAGAGGTGCTGAAGAAGGAGAAGTTGTATGCAAAGTTCTCCAAGTGTGATTTTTGGATCCGAGAAGTTCAATTCTTAGGACATGTGGTTAACCAGGAGGGAATAATGGCTGACCCAGCAAAGATCGAAGTTGTAATGAAGTGGGAACGTGCAAAGAGTCCCACGAAGATTCGAAGCTCTCTAGGATTAGACAGATATTACCGACGATTTATCCAAGGCTTTTCATCGATAGCAGCTCCATTGACAACGTTGACCCACAAAGGAGCTACATATATGTGGAGTGAGAAACACGAAGAGACATTCGAGAAGCTAAAGAAGAAGCTATGTGAAGCACCAATTCTTTCTCCACCCGATGGATTTAAAGACTTCGCGGTATATAGTGACACATCTAGAGTCGGGTTGGGTTGTGTCCCGGCCCAAAGAGAAAAGGTGATAGCATATGCCTCTCGACAATTGAAAGAGGACGAAAAGAACTACCCCACTCATGATCTGGAGTTGGCAGCGGTATTATTTGCCTTGAAGATATGGAGGCATTACCTCTATGGCACGAAGTGAAAACTTTTCACTGATCATAAGAGTCTCCAGTATCTCTTTAACCAGAAGGAATTGAATATGAGGCAACGACACTGGCTAGAATTACTCAATAACTACGACTGTGAGATACTTTACCACCTCGGTAAAGCAAATGTTGTTGCCGATGCTCTCAGTTGGAAAGTTAATCTTGAAAGGAATAGGCCAAGAGCATTGAGAATTGAAGTTGTCTCAACGATTGTTGAACGCATCAGGAAATCTCAAGAAGAAGCTTCAGAGAAGAATGACCGAAAGGAAGAACATTTGAGCAAAACGTTAGTGTTCGGTACAAACAGTCAAGGACTAAAGGTATTCCAAGATCGGATTTGGGTACCTAAGAAGGGAGGAGTAAGAGAACTTCTGATGGAAGAAGCGCACAAGACCATGTACTCGATTCATCCCGGTAGCACAAAAATGTATAGGGACCTAAAACCCTACTACTGGTGGTCGACGATGAAACTCGATGTTGTGAAGTATGTGGCCGAGTATGTAACATGTGCGAGAGTTAAGGCACAACATCAGAAACATATGGAAGTTTAGAACCTTCACCTGTACCCATGGGTAAATGGGAAGACATCACCATGGATTTTGTGACTAAACTGCCCAGGATGAAGAACAGTCACGACATGATTTGGGTAGTCGTGGATCAGTTCACAAAGAGTGCACACTTCATAGCTGCCAATGAAAGGTGGTCTATGGATAAGCTCACAAATACATATGTGAAGGAAATTGTAAGACTTCACGGTGTTCCTCTAACGATTTTATCAGACCGAGATAGTCGTTTCACATCATGATTTTAGAGAAGTCTACAATAGGAATTGGGTACGAAGTTGTGTTTGAGTACTGCTTACCATCCACAGACTGATGGTCAGAGCAAAAGAACGATTCAGACACTGGAAGATATGCTGAGAGCATGTACCCTCGAGTTCCAAAGGAACTGGGACAAGCATTTACCTCTAGTAGAATTTTCCTACAACAATAGTTTCCACTCGAGCATCAAGATGGCACCCTATCAAGCTTTGTACGGACAAAAGTGTCGTACGCCGTCTTGTTAGCTTGAGACCAGAGAGAAGCAATTTATGGGGCCCGAGATAGTTCATGATATCTCTGAGAAGCTGAAGGTAATTAGGGAAAGAATGTTAGCAGCTCAGGATCGTTAGAAGAGCTATGGTGACAAGAAAAGACGACCGATGACCTTCAAAGTTGGGGATTCGGTTTTACTTAAAGTCTCACCATGGAAGGGACTTATAAGATTTGGAAAACGAGGAAAGTTTAGTCCAAGGTTTATTAGACCATTCAAAGTTCTTCAGAAGATTGGGAACCAAGCTTACAAACTAGAATTGCCCAAAGAACTTGATGGTGTTCATAACACCTTCCATGTGTGCTATTTGAGGAAAGTCATGGGAGAAGTTCCCGACATAATTCCAATCTCAGAGTTATGAATGGATGAGAATAAGAGGCTAATAGAAGAGCCCGAGGCAATCGTTGACCGTAAGACTAAGATGTTACGACACAAGATGGTCGACTTAGTGCTAGTCCGATAGAAACATTCGAATGGGCCGAATCTCACTTGGGAAACGAAGAGTGACATGATGAGTCGCTATCCACATCAGTTTATTGATGCATGATTCCGAGACGGAATCATCCAAAGGGGGGGATTTTAACGTCCGGGTTTCGGGGTTAAGCATTTTTAGACGATGTAATAGTATATGTCAACTATTGTAACTATTTTGAACTAATAAAGATGAAATATCTGAATACTATGTGAATTATGTGCTTATTACTTATTTATAAACTTATATTAAATAAAGAATAAAAATAAGCATCAAAATTAAAGTGTGAGGTAAGCCCGGTATCTTTACATAAAGTTGTAGTGGTCGAAACAAGGATTCTGGGGATATAAAGAACTCCGAAATCTGAGTTATAACGAAGAAGTTACGAGATTTTAACGGACCAATCCTGTCCCAGCCTGTTAATAATATAAATTTTAAAATAAATTCAAAATTAGCCAATGGAGTCTAAACGAAACTTGTAGAGTAAGTTCCCGCCTATGCGTGGATATAAGGAACGTCGAAAACGGAGCTCGTTTACGAGAGTTGTGATTTTTAGAAGTCGGAGTGTGAATTTATGAAGCTGTGACAAGATTGATGACGTGGCTGAATCCCAGCCGTCTGATAAGCTCCCACCGGATGAAGACACGTCGCCCCTCACAATTACGCCCAACGTCCGAAGCTCGGTACTCCCAGCGTTCCGATCCTTTGCGCGGTTCCGCAGCATGCCACGATGACCCAACCCTTTCGCAACGCGTGGCTCGTATGAAGACTAGCTGGCGCCCTTATCCAAGTTACACCCAGCGTAACCGAAGGCTACGCCCATCGTAGTCCGAAGGTTCAGGCCTATAAATAGAAGGTCGAGGCTGCTATTTTCTTCACTCCAAATCTACTTCTCTCTCTAACTTCTTTCTCTCTTTAGCCTATCCTAACAACCCTAAAGCCTAGGTGAACCCACTAGCACCCGAAGGAAGCCCCGAGGCTCCCAGAGTCCCGAGAAAAAGGGTCTTTCGGTTCCGAAATGCTGCTCAAAGCAAAGCCTAGTTTTCTTTAAAATTCGTTGTAAGTGAGCTATGCCTATGAAATTTTTAATATAGCTTTTAAATAACTATAGTAATGTTATTAGGTCCTTAGAATATTTAATTGGGATATTATTATGGGTTATATAATGCCTTTATAATATCTTTTAACCACTCGTGGTACGGGGGTTCCGGTTTGGAGGGCCGCTTGGGTTGCTGGATTCAGAAGTGCTTATATGCCAAAATGATCCTGCCCTCCAATGTTCCATGTATGGCCTCGTCTGCATATAGTGGGTGAAAAGTATTATGTCGCACTTATATAATAGTAATAGTAATTAGACTATCAATTAGTCGCGGTTAACGTTAGACTAAACCCTAGTGATATTGATACTAGGTTTTGTCGATGGAAAATTATAGTGAATTACATTGAATGCCCAGTCACAATCCTCGACCGGAAGTCGAAGGATCTGAGGAACAAGAGGGTGGAATTATTAAAGGTGCAATGGAAGCACCGAAAGCGTTCAGAGTGGACATGGGAGCCGGTGGAAGAAATGATGGAGCATTACCCCGAGCTGTTTCAGGATCGAGCAGCAGACTTCGAGGACAAAGTCTATAATAAGTGGGGGAGATTTGTAGCACCTGGTTCCTGGTATGTGAATTTATCTAAGTGTTTTGTATTTTAGCCTTGGACTCGGCGAGTTGTAGGCCAGACTCGCCGAGTAGAGACGGGATATGGAACACGTTTAAGTTGGCGACTCGGTGAGTCCCCGCTGTCTGATGAAACCCTAAATTCCAAGGGTTTGCACCCTATTTAAACCAACCTTATGCGCCCCAACCTCGCCCCCTTCACCCTCAGAGCTCCCTATATCGTCCAACCCTTGTTCCTTGTGAGATTGAAGTGCTTGGGTGTGTTTTCTTGAAGATTTTGAGAGAAAAGAAGAGTAGATCAAGAAGAGAAGAAGGACGCCAGACATCTTGGTGTTATTTCAGTGATTCCCTTGAGGTATAACTCAGTTTCCCTCTGTTTCCATGCTTATAGTCCCTTATAGCTCCATTAAAGTCCTTGAGCCATTTCCAAGCTTGGGGTATGATTTAGGGTCTGTAATAAGTTGATTAACCTTTAGATCTAGGCATGATTGAGCTCCAGGAGCTCGGATCTACTGCCATTATGGAGCCATATTGCATGAAATCCCTAGATCTACTCTTTTAGTTCATTTTGAGCCCTAAAACCTTCATTGGTGTTTATTTACACGTAAAGTTGGAAACTTTACGTGTTAATCAAGCCCTAGAAACCCAGATCTACATATGGCATTAGCTGGATTCAAGAAAAATCGAGTATATAGTATTTGCATGTGAACGAATCAGCGAGTCGAGTCGCGAGTCCCCGAGTTTTCCCCTTTTTGTGTTTGCGGAGTGGAATAGTGAGTCATGGGGTGTGACTCAGTGAGTCGGAAGCCAGACTCACCCATGAAGGAACTCGGCAAGTCAATGCCCAGACTCGGCGAGTTCAAGGAAATCTTCTTGCCTCAAGAACAGACTCGATGAGTTGTTCATACAACTCAGCGAGTCTCAGTATAGCATGTTCTTCGGATGAAGATGAACTCGACGAGTTGTTCATACAACTCGGCGAGTAGGATGAAGGACTATTGGACCTTGGGTTAGAAGGAAAACTCGTTGAGTCAATGCCTAACTCGAAGAGTAGAGAAGGGGTTTTGGTCAGACAAAGGGATAGGGACTCGGCGAGTTGGCAGGCCAACTCGGCGAGTCAGGTCAACTGGAAGTTGAATTTGACTTTGACTCTTAGCTTGGTTAGGGGTAAATGGTCATTTTACCCTGAGGTCGATTAGAAGTATTTGACTGAGTGTTTTGTGGGGATTTTAGCCGGAGGACTTCCAGGGCAGTAGTAGCAGAAGACAGTCGGTTCCCACGCAGATCAGCAACTACTTTGAGGTGAGTTACCTTCCAGTAGCGGTGGGTCCACAACCACAATGTCGGCCCATCAGTAGGAGTTGTATGTTAGATGATTGTCTTTGTGATATCATCTTGGTTTGCTACTACCTGATAGGTTATATGCTGGCACGATATGTATATGTGATAGTTGTAGAGTTCGGTTGTTAGGACCGAAGGGTAGGTCAGACACCCCAGATATGTTTGACAGTATGTGATGATATGTTGATATGTTGGCTTGATATGTTATGTTATGATATATGTCATAGTAGCAGTAGGGGGGTGAAATAGTCCCCGAGGATCGGTTGTTAGGACAGATGGGTAGTCAGCACCCCAAAATGGCTTGACATGGGTAGTCAGCACCCCAGAACAGCTTGACACGGGTAGGTCGGTACCCCATAATGGTCGTACCGGGTAGGTCGGGCACCCCAGAATTGCCCGACAGTATGTATGATATGTGATTGTATGGTATGTGGTAAGATGGGGGAACTCACTAAGCTTCGTGCTTACAGTTTTCAGTTTTGGTTTCAGGTACCTCTTCTTCGAAGGGGAAGGAGCCGGCGCAGTAGCGGCACATCACACACACGCCTTGTATTCCGCACTATGAGATCTTCCTGGGGATTGGTACTCCGACATTGTTATGTTTTATAAAATGGTTTCCAGACACGCAACATCTTTTATGAAATGATATGATAAGTGGTTATTTTATTTCTAATGTTTTGCAAAGTGTATGTTTTAAAAATGAAATTTTTGGCTCGTATTTTTGGGACGTTATAGTCACCGTCAAATCTTTAAAAAGATGCTACCAAATAATAAATAATATAAGAAGAGAAACAAAAGAGTTAGTCAAACAAGGAAATATTCTAAAAGTGATATTTTTGTAGTCTTTTCAGAAGCACGATAAAGACTAGATTTATCAAATCTTTTGAATTAAATGGTCATAAATGTACTTCCATTTTCCGAGATATATACTCCTCAATGTTTTCTATAAACGAATAAGTAAACAAGATCAAGTATATCAAACACAAACACAATTCATAGAAATCAATGAAAGAGAATGCTTTTAGTCGTTGAGATATTACAGATTGATTCCAAGCTTCATGTTCACCAAGAGAAAGAGAGGAGTAGAGATAAGTTTTTGTAACCAACGAGTTAACTGGATTAAATCCATGAAATCATCATGTTAATAAGATCAACATGAGGGAATTCAATATTTTATTGGATTATGAGTCAGTAGATGAAAACAAGATTCACTGCATTGATGGTTACTCCTTGCATCTATAACAATGAATGGAGGATAAATAGGGAATTATCAACAAAATAAGGACATGATGCCACTATTCTTCTCCACACCAAGAGTATTCATAACATTTTGGATGAATCTAACTCTTGCCAACTCTGGAGGAAGGAGATGTAGATATATGTTAGATAGGCCTAAAGGATAGATAAATGAAAGAGAGGGTAATACTTGTAAATATTAGAAGCAAAGCTTAAGAAAACTATGTGAAGATCTTTAAAAATAAAAGAAGCATTTATTTTTGTGTTTATTACAAAGAAAATGTAACGACCCAAATTTTCTAAATATATTTTTTTCATTTTTAATTAATCAAACACATTTCCAATAACCATGAAATCCAGAACAATTGTTTTCAAATCCACATTCGTTACAATTTTATTTTAAAACATCAAAGTGCCCCATAAAACGTCGGTGAGAGAGCGCACGTTGTGCCATCAAGCCTTGCCCTTGCCCTTGGGCTCAGATGTACCTGAAACAAATCCACAAACTGTAAGCTAATGCTTAGTGAGTTCCCCAGAGCATACCCCACACACAAACCACATAACACATATCACATTAGCTATAAATCTATCTCTACCACATAATGTAACGCCCGGGTTTCGGGGCTAAGCATTTTAAAACGATGTAATAGTCTACGTCAACTATTGTAACTCTTTTGAAGTAATAAAGATGAAATATTTAAATACTATGTGATTCTGTGCTTATTACTTATTTATAAACTTATAATAAATAAATAATAAAAATAAGCGTCAAAATTAAAGTGTGACGTAAGCCCGATATCTTTACATAAAGTTGTAGTGGTCGCAAAAAGGATTCCGGGCATATAAAGAACGCTGAAATCCGAGTTATAATGAAGAAGTTATGAGATTTTAACAGACCAATCATGTCCCAGCCTATTAATAATATAACTTTTAAAATAAATTCAAAATTAGCCAATGGAGTCTAAACGAAAGTTGCAGAGTAAGTTCCCGCCTACGCGTGGATATAAAGAACGTCGAAAACGGAGCTCGTTTACGAGAGTTATGATTTTTAGAAGTCGGAGTGTGAATTTGTGAAGCTGTGACAAGATCGATGACGTGGCTGAATCCCAGTCGTCTGATAAGCTCCCACCGGATGAAGACACGTCGCCCCTCACAATTACGCCCAACGACCGAAGCTCGGTACGCCCAGCGTTCCGATCCTTTGCGCGGTTCCGCAGCATGCCACGATGACCCAAACCTTTCGCAACACATGGCTCGTACGAAGACTAGCTGGCGGCCTTATCCAAGTTACACCCAGCGTAACCGAAGGGTACGCCCATCGTAGTCCGAAGGTTCAGGCCTATAAATAGAAGGTCGAGGCTGCTATTTTCTTCACTCCAAATCCACTTCTCTCTCTAACTTCTTTCTCTCTTTAGCCTATCCTAACAACCCTAAAGCCTAGGTGAACCCCCTAGCACTCAAAGGAAGCCCCGAGGCTCCCAGAGTCCCGAGAAAAAGGGTCTTTCGGTTCCGAAACGCTGCTCAAAGCAAAGCCCAGTTTTCTTTAAAATTCGTTGTAAGTGAGCTATGCCTATGAAAATTTTAATATAGCTTTTAAATAACTATAGTAATGTTATTAGGTCCTTAGAATATTTAATTGGGCTATTATTATGGGTTATATAATGCCATTATAATATCTTTTTAACTACTCGTGGTACGGGGGTTCCGGTTTGGAGGGCCGCTTGGGTTGCTGGATTCAGAAGTGCTTATATGCAAAAATGATCCTACCCTCCGATGTTCCATGTATGGCCTCGTCTGCATATAGTGGGTGAAAAGTATTATGTCGCACTTATATAATAGTAATAGTAATTAGACTATCAATTAGTCGCGGTTAACGTTAGACTAAACCCTAGTGATATTGATACTAGGTTTTGTCGATGGAAAATTATTTCGAGATAACGAAACGTTGTTCGAGTGCAGAGTCACCACCTTTCAGGTGAGTGCGTAGTTACTTTCAGCTTACACATACATATGAAGTATCTTATATAATTTACGTGCTCTGTGTGCATATTATCTGTATACTTGCTATCTATGCTGGATGAACGATTTTATACATGTTTTAAATGATTTAAAACTGTATACGTATTTTATATCTACAAAATATGTTGGGTAAAACATGGGTAGATGTAATAGTTGTTGTGTGACAAAAGAAAATAATGAGAGGCCTCGTTATAGATAATGAGCACGGACTAATCTAGATAGTCTAGTGGAACGTTAGTAGGCTCGCAACCTGTAGGTGTTTATTTGAACTGTGTTTTTACCAACAATACTCCATCCCCCACATGGTTGCCTTATTTGACATGAATTGTTGAGGATTCCCTGAAGCATGTGTTGTCACCCTGATTAAAGTCGTTAGACTAGGTCCCTTGTGTTAGATGTTTTAGGGACGTAAAGTAAGGATAACAAGAACGGGTAATCAGGTTTGTTTGGTTTGATAAAGTTAATAAAACTTATTTATTGTGGGTTGAAAACCCTATGTGCTCACCAGGCACCCACGCCTGACCCACTCAGTTTCTTGTATTACAGGTAGTGGCGCATGAGCATAGATGTTTGGATCAGAGATAAGGGATTATAGGCCTATAAATACGAAATAATGTAGTAAGGCTTATGTTGTATTGTTTATGCTTTTGATCTGTATCGAACATGACACCCCAAGTCTTTTAATGAAATACATTTCCTTGGAAATGCTTTTGATAAATCTTTATCAAATTTTGTTTTGGGAAAAATTCCACAACACTTTTATTTAAAATGTTACTCTGATTTTCATACAAACATAAACAAAATCGGTCTTTTCTGGCAGTGAAAATGGGGATGTCACACATAACATATCATGTTAGCCATAAGCTATCTCTATCATATAACATTAGCTATAAAAGCTATCTCTACCATATATCCCTGCAAAAGGATGCCATGGGCTCCCCGACATGGTCTTACACCTAAGTGACATGGGCTCCCCCATGGCCTTTCCCTGACAGACAGCCATGGGCTCCCCCACATGGTCTTACATCCAAGTGCCATGGGCTCCCCCATGGTCTTTCATGCAAACATCACAAAATCACTAACATATAACTTAGCATAAAGTTAACTATCATACCACATATCTCTACTATAGCCAGTGTACCATGGATCATAAAATGGGCCGACTTGGGTGGCTTAGGCCCATTGGTTTGGTGAGAAGACTCACCTTTTGTCTGACGAATCTGAAAGTTGTTCTCCCGACAGTCTGTAACCACCCACCCTAAATAATAACATTGCCCAATGTTAGAATTTCACACATTCAATGGGAAACCCAAACTTCAAGTCCCTCTATAATGCCCAACTATTCTTTCCTTGCTAATAGGCCCAAAGTCCATGTCCATAAATCATTAATGGGACTCATGGCCCAATAGAGCCCAATAATAACACCCATGGTCCACAACAGATAAAATGGCCCACTATCCCCAAAATATAAACAGATCTAATAACCCATTGAGGCCCAACAGTTCAAAGTCCCAAAACAGATCCAAGCCCATCTGTGGTGCATACGCTTAGCGTACCACCCTAGTACGTGCAACGTACTGGGTCTCTGGGACTTACACACATCATATGCTAGATTACGCCCAGCGTACTAACATATTAAGCACTTTCTCTATTAAATGCTTAATACTCGATTCCTTTACATCCAAAGGTCAGATCTAAGCTTATTAAGACAACCTAGGGCATAAAGTTAGCAACTTTATGCCTTTGCATGTCTCATATGCTCCCAACACCCAATTAAGACCTTTTTAAGGTTCTTAACCCATGCATGAGTTCAAAGCACCCACCAAGACTCCATTTTTATGTTGCAAATGGACAAAAGGACCTCAAATCTGTCATTTCCATCCTTTGGAGTTGCTCAACTCACAAGAGGAGATCCAAAATAAACAAAGGGGACAAAACTAGAAAACCCTAGCTAGATCTAGTTATTAAAGTGGAAAGGTGCAAGCTTTATACCTCCAGAAGCTCCTCAAGGTCGACTAGATGTATATTCTTGAAGCCCAATGACACTCCAAGCTTCCTTAACAACTTCTCCTTCTTGATTATCACCAAAAATGGCCACCAACATCCTCTCTAAGCTCAAAATGGTCTCACAAGCTCTCCCTAGAGTATACGGACGTTCTAAGGCTGTGGAGGCTCTCTAGAGTTAAGTCTAAGGGACTTAAGGACATTTAAATATGCCTCATGTCCGAAAATTAGGGTTTGTTCATCCGACACTTACCCCCAATGTACTTCTGGTATGCCCAGCGTACGTGCTGCCCCTGCGCGATCCTCCATGCATAGTACGCGAAGCGTACTCATAAGTACGCCCAACGTACTTAAGGGACTATTATGCTAAAATTAGTTTTCTTCAAGGGTTTTAAACTAATACATGAATTGGAGTGTTATAACTCTCCCCCACTTGAACTTGACTTTGACCTCGAAGTTCATGGCTGTGAATAGATCGGGATAATGCTCCCGCATCTCCTCCTCCGGCTCCCAAGTCCATTCGGAGCCTCTTTGGTGCTGCCATTGCACCTTTTCCAGTTTCACCTCCTTGTTCCAAAGACCCTTTATCTTCCTACCTAAGATGGAAACCGGCCTCTTGACATAGTTCAGGATCTCATCCACCTGAATATCGTCCAACGAAAAAACTACGGACTCGTCAGTGACACACTTCCGAAGCTGAGACACGTGGAAGGTGTTGTGGATCTGGCTAAGCTCCTCTGGCAGATCTAAGCAATATGCCACCTTACCCACCTGGGCCGTGATCCTGAACGAGCCTATGAACCGAGGCCCCAACTTGCCTCTCTTCCGAAACCTAATAATCCCTTACTAGGGCGACACCTTTAGCAACAGAAAATCCCTCTCCTGAAACTCAAGATCCGATCGTCGTCGGTTGGCATAACTTTTCTATCGGCTCTGCACGACCCGTAGTCGGCCGCGCACCTGATGAATCAGTTTGGTAATCTTGAGCACTACCTCAGTGCTCCCCATGACCCGATGCCCAACCTCGTGCCAACAAACCGGGGTCTTGCACGTCCGTCCATACAACATCTCAAATGGAGCTCGGTCGATACTGGCATGATAACTGTTATTGTACGAAAACTCTGCCAGTGATTGGTATGTGTCCTAACCTCTTCCAAAATCCAGTATACATGCTCGAAGCATGTCCTCTGGTGTCTGGATCATCCTTTCGCTCTGGTATCGGTCTGGGGGTGGTACGACGTGCTAAAATGTAGCTAAGTACCCAGTTCCTCGTGGAGCTTCTTCCAAAACCTGGATGTAAATCGAACAAACCTGACAGAGACTACCGATACTGGAACCCCATGCCTAGCTACCACCTCTCGAACATAAATATCCACTAACTTCTCCACGAATAAACTCTCGGAAATTCGAATGAAGTGGTCACTCTTTGTCAGCCTGTCTATGATCACCCATATGGCGTCCACACCCCTCGCTATCCTAGGTAACTTCGTGATGAAGTCTATAGTGATCTCTTCCCATTTCCACATGGGAATGGGTAGTGGTTGTACCTTTCCATGAGGCTGCTGATGCTCGACCTTGACCTTCCTGCATGTCATGCACCACTCTACAAACCAGGCGATCTTCTGCTTCATGCAGGGCCACCAATAACTCAGCCTCAAGTCTCTATACATTTTCGTAGCCCCTGGATGTATCGATAACTTGGACTTATGCGCTTCCTCTAATATCCTCTGTCTCACTCCCCCCATCACTGGTACCCACACTCAGCCACACTGTGTCAAAAGGCCACGACTATCCTTAACAAACAAATGATAATGTCCCCAAATTTTCTCTATCTTCCAATTCTATTTCTTCACTCCCTCAACCTGGGCCTCTTTGATCATATACAATAAAGGAGAAATAACCATCAACCTCATACAAATGTTCCCAATTGGGGACCCCGCCGTCTTGCGGCTCAACGTATAGGATCTCACAATCATAATCCGTCAGCACATCCAGCCACCTCCTTTGTCGCATGTTGAGGTTCTCCTGATCCATCAAATACTTCAAACTCTTGTGATCAGTATAGATGGCGTACCATACTCCATAAAAATAGTGCCTCCAAATCTTGAGGGCAAACACCACTGCTCCCAGTTCCAGGTCATGAGTGAGGTAATTCGCCTCATGAGACTTCAACTGCCTCGAGGCGTAAGCAATCATGTGCCCCATCTGCATCAGTACCGCGTCTAACCCTGAAATCGACGCGTCGCAGTACACTACTAAATCATCTAACCCCTCGGGTAGTACTAGGATCGGAGCCTCGCATAACCTCCATCTTAGGGTCTCAAAAGCCATCTGTTGATCCATGCCCCACCAAAAGGTCACATTCTTCTTGGTTAAGCGGGTCAATGACATAGCAATCTTGGAGAAATCCCGGATAAATCTCCGATAATATCTCGCTAAACCCAAGAAGCTACGAATCTCTGATGCATTCTTCGGTATTTCCCACCGCATCACAGCCTCAACCTTGGATGGATCAACCGAAATGTCCTCCTAATTGATGATATACCCCAAAAATTGTACCTCCCGCAACCAGAAATCACACTTGGAGAACTTTGCATAAAGCTTCTCCACCCTCAGGGTCTCCAATACCTCCCTAAAATGCAGCTCATGTTGTTCCATGGTCTTAGAATAGACCAGGATATCATCAATAAAAACCATCACTGATCGATCCCGCATCGGTCTATACACCCTGTTCATGAGATCCATGAAAACAGCTGGGGCGTTTGTGAGCCCAAACGGCATCACCACAAACTCATAATGCCCATACCGAGTCCTGAAAGTCGTCTTCGGTATATCCTCATCTCGAATCTTCACTTTATGGTACCCTAACCGAAGATCAATCTTGCAAAACCAAGACGCACCTTGCCGCTGATCAAACAAATCATCGATCCTCAACAATGGATAACGGTTCTTCACTATTAGTTTGTTCAGCTCCCGGAAATCAATGAACATCCTGTGTGATCCATCCTTCTTCTTCACAAGCAGGATTGGTGCTCCCCACGGGGAACTGCTCAGGCGGATGAACCCTTGATCTAGCAGCTCCTGAAGCTGCATAGATAACTCCTGCATCTCGGGTGGTGCCAACCGGTATGGTGCCTTTGTTATCGGAGCAGCACCCGACACCATGTCGATGCGAAACTCCACATGCCTCTCCAGAGGCACTCTTGGTAACTCTTCGGGGAAAACATCCCGAAAGTCCTGTACAACTAGCACACAGCCCACATCCGTCGTGGTCTCAACCCTCGTATCTGAGATATAATCCAGAAATCCTGTCCATCCCTGCTGCAGAAATCTCCTAGCCCTCGCAACCAAACAGAGAGTTGGCCCCTGCGAGGCACTCGCACCGTGTATAACCAATTCTTCCCCATTTGGGGTTCGAACCCTCACCAACTGATGCTCGCAATCAATCAAGGCCCTGTTGCCCCCCAACCAGTCCATTCTGACAGTCACCTACAATCCTCGCAATGGTATCAGAACTAGATCAATGCGAAACCTCTCGCCAAGCACATTCAGGACACAATCCCGATACACCCTAGCAGCACTCACAGTGCGGTCATCTGCAATCTCTACCTCGAGCGGGGAATCCAAAGTTCCCGGTGCATCCTGGAACTTCTTGCTAAGCTCAAGAGACATGAATGATTGAGTAGCACCCGAATCAAACAAAACATGAGCCGACATACCATTGACCAAAAAGGTCCCTATACAAACACAACATACACATAAGCAATACAGATAAACATAGAACATAGAATAGTAAATACGTACCAGCCAAAACATCTGGCGTTGGCCGAGCCTCCTCGGTAGTCAGCTGAAAGGCGCAAATCTTCACCGTTGGAGCCTCCGCCTTAACAGGGCGGCCACCGGTAATCCTCATCGTGGCAGACGCGGGCGCCGCCAATGCTCCTACCCCTGCTTGCAACCTCGGAGAATCGGCCCGCTAATAGCCGTTCTGGTTGTAGTGAAAACAAATCAAGCCTTTCTTGGGGCAATCCCTGCTTAAGTAGCCCTGCTGGCCACATGTGTAGCATCCCGAGCCTGTCACCCGACGACAAGCTCCACTGTGTGGCTTACCGCACTAGGCACACCGGCCCCAACCCTGCTGGCCTCTACTAGATGAATCCAAGGTCTTAGGCTTTTTAGCCTAACCCATTGCTGTCTGTCCCTGCTTAGGCTTCCGCTTGGTGCGGAAATCTAACTCCATCTCTCGCTCACGGGCCTTTTCTACCATCTAGTTTAGAAGTTTTCACCCTGTGAAGCTCACAAACTCTCGGATATCATCCCTTAACATGCAATGATACCGTTTCCTCCTCATGTCCTCATCAGTAGCGTACTGTGGGATCAATAAGGCTCATTCCCGGAACTTGGTGGTGATCTCCGCCACAGTCTCGATGATCTGCTGAAGGTCATGAAACTCCCTCACAAGCCGTTACACCTCGATCGGTGGTGAAAACTCCAAAACAAACCGCCTAACAAACTCGACCCACGTCATCTTAGCCACACCGGCTGCTCCCACCTGCAAACTCGGCCCACGTAACCTCGCCCCGCCAATATCGGGCTCTATCTCTCAGCATGCAATAAGCGAACCCACCTTTTTCGCATCCAGGCAAGAACTCATGCGCTGAGTGTTCTCGATATCCGCCACCCAGTGTCAGCTAACAATGGGGTCCCTAACACTGAAAAACTACGATACTCCATACACCTTGAACTCTCGGAATGAGGGAGTTCGGGCCCCGACCTGGCCTGAAGCAACCTCGGCTCTGAATGCCATGAGCCTCTCCTCCATAATGTCCATCATACCCAACTTGACCGTCCCAAAGATAACTGGGGTAGCGTCAAGAATGCCCCTCGTAACCTCGGCTGCGATGAGCTCACGCAACCTCTCATCAATGACATCGGTAGTGTCGCCTCATCCAGCACCGGATCCAGATCCCAATCCTGACCCCCCTGCTCCAAATCGTTTCACCACCATGCTGAACTGAAATTTCATAAATCAAAACGATCAGGACCATAACCAAATAAAAGCTTCTACCCTAGGACCATAACCAAACAAGGAACAGGAAATAAGGCCAAATCAATCATTCTGAGGCTATAAGCTCCTAACCTTATAAAATTTAAAAAGCATACACATAGCAAGTTCCCTACGATCATCGAGGTCAAATATCAGTATAACATGGCTAACACATTAGGGAACTACTTACTTGGTTCGGCTGATCACACGCCTTGCACTCTCACCCTTTCCTGTCTTTCAAAATCTTTTTATGTTATTTTTTAAAAGAATTTTACTATTTCCTTAGTTTGAGTACTGACACACCCGAGAGCGTGCCTGAATCCCTCAAACCAAGGCTCTGATACTAACTTGTAACGACCCAAATTTTCAAAAGAAAATTTTTCATTTTTAATTAATCAAACACATTTCCAATAACCATGAAATCCAGAACAGTTTTTTTCAAATCCACATTCATTACAATTTTATTCTAAAACATAAGAGTGTCCCCTAAAACATCAGTGAGAGAGTGCACGCCGCACCATCAAGCCTTGCCCTTGCCCTTGCCCTTGGGCTCAGATGTACCTGAAACAAATCCACAAACTGTAAGCTAATGCTTAGTGAGTTCCCTAGAGCATACCCTGCACACAAACCACATAACGTATATCACATTAGCTATAAAGCTATATCTACCACATAACATATCATGTTATCCATAAGTTATCTCTACCATATAACATTAGCTATAAAAACTATCTCTACCACATATCCCTGCATAAGGATGCCATGGGTCCCCCACATGGTCTTACACCTAAGTGTCATGGGCTCCCCATGGTCTTTCCCTGTCGGACAGCCATGGGCTCCCCCACATGGTCTTACATCCAGGTGCCATGGGTTCCCCCTATGGTCTTTCATGCAAATATCCAAAAATCACTAAAATACAACTTAGCATAAAGTTAACTATCATACCACATATCTCTACTATAGCTAGTGTATCACATATCATAAAATGGGCCAGCCTTGGTGCCTTAGATCCATTGATATGGTGAGAAGACTCACCTTTTGTCTGACGAATCTGGAAGCTGCTCTCCCGACAGTCTGTAACCACCCACACTAAATAGTAACATTGTCCAATGTTAGAATTTAACACATTCAATGAGAAACCCAAACTTCAAGTCCCTACATAAGTCCCAACTATTCTTTCCTTGCTAATGGGCCCAAAGTCCATGTCCATAAATCATTAATGGGCCTCATAGCCCAATAGATCCCAATCATAACATCCATGGTCCACAACAGATAAAAGGGCCCACTATCCCCAAAATATAACCAGATCTAATAACCCATTGAGGCCCAATAGTTCAAAGGCCCAACGTACTAAGCTTATTAAGACGACCTGGGTCTGTGGGACTTATGCGCAACATATGCTAGGTTATGCCCAACGTACAAATAGATTAAGCACTTTCTCCATTAAGTGCTTAATACTTGATTCCTTTACATCCAAAGGTCAGATCTAAGCTTATTAAGACGACCTAGGGTATAAAGTTGGAAACTTTATGCCTTTGCATGTGTCATATGCTCCTAACACCCCCATTAAGACCTTTTGAAGGTTATTAACTGATGCATGAGGTTAAAACACCCACCAAGACTCCATTTATATTTTGCAAACGGACCAAAGGACCTTAGATCTGTCATTTCCATCCTTTGGAGTGGCTCAACTCACAAAAGGAGATCAAAAATCAACAAAGGGGACAAAACTAGAAAACCCTAGCTAGAACTAGTGATTAAAGTGGTAAAAACAAAATCTGATAACCGGCCCACTAATATGATTATCTGGTCCAGTCCCTGTCCAGATTTTTTTCTGGTCTGGCCCGGTCCAACGGGTCGTATGCTCATCCCTAATAGGAACACTCATTCATCAACTTTAGCTTTAACATGGAACGTTTATCTCTTTAATTCAAAATGTAACAGACACACCTAAACACATGAAAGTAAGAGATGTCTGGTTTCTTTCCCTTAAGTAGCTCATACGAAGTTTTCCCATGATGCTTAATAATGATTGACCGGTTTTGGGTATAACACATTTGTAACACCCAGTCCAGGTGTTAATTACATTTTTGGTCCCTTATATACTGATTTTCAGCTTTCGGACCTTGTTATTATGGAATTTGAAAGGAGGGACCATTTATGCCAACTTTGGATTTCAGAGGTGGAGACCGAACGTGGGGCGCTCCCATGAGGAATGCGTTGTGTTCCCGCGTTGAATGCAAACCCTGATTTTTAGGGTTCGGGACCTATATAAACAACATTATGACTCAAACCCTGGCCTCCTTACCAGCCTGTCAACCTCAGAAAACGCTAGATAGCCTCTTTTTCTCATTCTTATGTGTGTTTGGCCTTGTGAAGTTTGTTATGGAGCTTAGAAGCTTGGAAGAAGGAAGGAGAAGCTAGTGAAGAGGAACTTGAGAATCATGATCTCATAGATCCGGGATAGCATCATCATTTGGGACTCTTTGAAGGTATAAAGTTCACAACTTTCCTTAAGTATGCTTAGATCTAGTGTAATGATGTTTTGGACCTTTTAGTCCCCAATAATGGATCTTTATGAGTCAAATTCGTTTATAAGCCTAGGGTTGCCACCTTTGATGCTAACGGTGTCCCTACATCAGTAAAGTTTCGATCTTTGAGCTCTTAATGGGTTCATGCAAGAGTTAGGACCACATTTATGGGAGTTGATTGCTATTTCTTGAGATTTTGAATCATGGGAATATGCAAAGTCACCACGTCCCAGAATTTATGACTCTAGAGGTCCTAGATAGCTTGGATCTGTGATTGGATACCATGGCTTAAGCATTAAGTACTTAATTGCCCGTTTTTGAAAGTTGTACACGAATGCCCTGCATAGGTCCTAGGAATGCGTTGCGTTCCCACTAGGGCTCGCGATCTGAACCAAGGAGGAACGCCTAACGTTCATTGCGACAATAGTCCTTTTTGGGCCATTTCCTTGGATTAGTTGATTATGGGCCTTTGTGGATTATTCTTTTAGGCTAATAATGGACTTTATTGCATATTGGATTTGAAGGAAGGCCCATTTGGGAAGGTGGGCCCAATCTAGAAAATTGGGCCATAAGTGGGCTTGATGGATTTAGGCCTAGCTCATGGGTCCATTTAGATCAGGGGTAAAATAGTCATTTTACCCTAAGAAGAATTGTTTGGATTTTGGACTAAGTGTTATTTGGTAATGATAGTCGAGGAGTCGCGGGAGCAGCCGATAGAGATTCCTTAGCGAGAAATTCAGCAGCCAGCTTTGTGAGGTGAGTTTTCCTCCAATAGGAATGGGTCTAACGCACCACTGCCGGCCCGTGTATATATATTATCATCTGCTGGACTTAGTTCCGATGCGGAGGTTAGCCCGATGTAGATTGTATGTTTCCGAACTTCGGCCAATGCCGGGGAAAGCCCGACAAATGATTGTATGCTTGATGTCTTCATGATTCTAGCATGTTTCTGTTTATATGTTCCGGAATTCGGTCCGATACCAGGGCTAGCCCAAGGAATGTTTAGGTTATATATCATGTTTATATGTTCTGGGCTTTGGTCTGATGTCGGGGCAAGCCCGAGGAATGTTTAGTTTATATGTTATGTGTATATGTTCCGGGCTTCGACCCGATGTCGGGGCAAGCCCGTGGAATGTTTAGCTTATGTATTATGTTTATGTTATACGCATGTTTGATATGTTATATGTATACCAGACTTTGGTCTGACGTCGGGTGGGACCCGATGCCAGGCGGGGCCAAATGCCGGATTTGTACGATGTCGGGTAGGGCCCGATGTAGTGGGCAAGGACCAATGTATGCTATTATTTGAATATGTGCATGATATGTGGTAGTTTGGGGAGGCTCACTAATCTTCATGCTTATAGTTTTTAGTTTTGGTTTTAGGTGCTTCCGCTAGTAAGGGGAAAAACTCGGGATGACTACATGGCACACACCACAGGTTTTAGCCTGGGAGGATTCACTCTGATGTTTTAACATATGATTTCATTATAATGATAGATGTTATGATATTTTTGAGATATACAATTTACGACTTTTTTATGATGAATGATACTTATGGTGTTTTTTTTAATGATTTAAAATGAAAATTTTGGACCGTATTTTTGGGATGTTTCAAGTTGGTATTAGAGCCTTGGTTTGAGGGATTCGGGCACACTCTCGGGTGTGTTTGGACTCAAACTGAGGACTTGGTATGAGAACTTTCAAAAGAAAATCATTTTTTTATAAAAATAGTTTTGAAAAGAGAAAAAGAACTTTGAAAAGAGAAAAGGGTGTGGTGCATGCAATCATTCGAGCTCAAGTAAGTACTCCCAAATTACCCATACAAATTTATGTTATGATATGTTTATGAGAACTGCATGCTAGATTAGGGATAAGGATCTAGGAAGGATGCCTTATGTGCCTGTTATATGTATATCAACTTTATGAACTGCATCCTAGTACATATTAGTCAGTGATGGCCTGAATGAGATATGCTTGATTATGTTTACTCAATACTCGAATGCTGCTAGCTTTGTGCTTTAGGAGTTCTAGTTATCTTCTACTAACCAGTAAACAAATATGTTAAGTTACATATTGTGAGGACTAACTTATTTCAGAAGGTTAGGTCTAGCTCTATTTCATAGCTTTTGTTTGAGTCCAACCGTTGTAGGGTAGGATCTCTCATTCGAAGAATTCTCTAGTCTTAGTGATATGTAATGGTATTCGCGAGCTAGTTAGGCAGAGATAACATAGACTTCTTATGCATCTGATGGCGGAGAGTGGGTTTGTGATACCTTAGGGCAAGCTTAGGATGAGATTAGCATAAGAACATCAGTAACAGTAGAAGGGACTTGGTGGAGTCAATGCAGTTCTTGAGGAAAGTATGGATAGATGTGAAACATAGTATGGGCCCGTACTACTAAAAGCAGAGGATCCGTAATCGAATCAAGGAAGGATGAGATGAACCCAGAAAACTTGTAGTGTGTGAGATCCCTCGAGTGATGATATGTATATTGATGTTTTTTATGGTGTACTTTTAGTATAGTAACGCTACATACTAGGCCAGTCGACAGTTCAGGTGCCGATGAGGGATCAGGCTCAGGCTCTGCAGTCGGACAGCTCGACAAGTAGACGAGAGCGTTCATTTCGTCTGAGGTCACACGCAATATTTTAGACCAGACTCCTGTGATCTTCGGTATGATCAAGGAGGGTATACTTGAGCTTTTGGATGAGAGACTATGTGCTTTTTGCAACGAGGTGGCGGCCATGATGGGGTCGTGCACGCTGACGTTCAGAGAGTTCCGAGCTTGAGGAGCTCCAGACTACAATGGGGCTCGGGACCCCTTTGCTAACAGCAGATGGTTGGCTGATGTCATCAACGCTTTCCGTATGAGATAATGTCCTGAGGGGGACAAGGTCTAACTTGTTTCCTGTCTTCTGGAGGACAGGGCATGAATGGTGGGAGGAGGTCAGACGAGCCATTGGAGATGATGCAATTCTAGATGTGATGACCTGGAGTGATTTTTCATCCAGGTTCAGGGTCAAGTTTGCACTTGTGATTGAGGTGCAATAGCTTGCTAGAGAGTTCCAGGTTCTCCAACAAACGAATGAGACAATGACCGAGATCACCACCATGTTTAGGGAGAGGGAACTTCTTGTTTCGCAGTATGTGGCGTGTGAGGACATGAAAAGGCGCGATATCATGAGATGTTGTAGAGTTATATTCGCCATTTTGTGAGCCGATCCAGCTACAAGACGTTGGAGGATACGATTGCCAGGGCTAGGGAGAGAGATTTGGATTTGGAGATGGAGAGGAAGAGGAAAAGCGAGGGGGTTTAGTTAGGGAGTGCGGGAAAGAAGCCCAAGGTATCAGACCATAGAACTAGGAGTTAGCAGGGCCGCAGCCGTTGTGGCAAATGTGGCAAGTTGCACGAGGGGACGTGCAAGGCAGGGAGTTCAGGCTGCTTTAAGTGTGGCCGAACTGGCAACATGAGTAGAGACTGTACAGCTACTACCACCACCACGACAACATCAAATCCGATTTTCTTTCAGTACAATCAGAGGAGACACAAGCAGTCCCAATCACCGAGTTTAGCAGCAACAGGGCAGGTGGCATCACCCGATCCTCCTACGTTGAGGATTACAGAAGGCCGTCAGGGTCAGGTAGAGGCACATGTGACGAGGAGTATGGCCTTTCAGATGATAGTAGATGAGGCACGAGCAGCTCCCGACGTGGTGACGAGTATGTATCTTCTCCTTATCTCTTTATTTATATGGATTATTGATTATTTTTATGTGTTTCATTATAGGATCGTTCCTTGTGAACGGTATATCTGCTTTGGTATTGTTTGATTCGGGGGTTACCCAATCTTTTGTGTCGCTCGCGCTCAGCAAGCGATTCGTAGGGGATCCGAGGGAGTTGGATTGCCCACTTAAAGTGGAGATAGCAGATGATAGGACCGTCAGGGTTGCGACGGTTCACCGAGGATGTACACTGCATTTGTTCGATGAGCAGTTTTTCGTGGATTTGGTCCATATTCGCCTTCGAGGGAATAAGGTTATAGTTGGTATGGACTGGTTGAGCCCCAATGGGGTAGTGATCGACTGCGAACAGCAGCTAGTGAGGGTTCAGACTCCCAGTGGGGGAGGGTTAGTGATTCAGGGTGATAGGCCACGGGGTGGACCAAATCTATGTTCAGCAGCGAGAGCAAGGCATTACTTTCAGCAGGTTTGAGTGGGTTATATCGCATACGTTATGGATACCTGAGATAATGGTAAGGCGACAGTGGACTATGTACTAATTGTGCGAGAGTACCTGGATGTATTCCCAGAGGATTTGCCTAGGATACTTCTGGAGAGACAAGTTGAGTTCCAGATAGACCTAGTCCCTGGTGCGGCTCTGATAGCTAAGGCACCATATTAGTTGGCTCCTACCGAGATGCAGACGTTGTCTACACAGCTGCAGGAGCTGTTAGACAAGTGTTTCATCAGACCGAGCAGTTCACCATGGGGAGCCCCGATCCTATTTGTGAAGAAGAAGGATGGGTCACATTGGATGTGCATAAACTACCAGGAGCTAACTAAGGTAACGGTGAAGAACCGTTATCCCCTCCCGAGGATTGATGATTTGTTTGACTAGCTACAGGGTGCATCTTGGTTCTCCAAGATTGATCTGCAATCGGATTATCACTAGATGCGAGTCAAAGACGAGGATGGACCTCATGAACCGCGTGTGGAGACCGATGTTGGATTGGTCTATGATAGTCTTCATTGATGACATCTTGGGTTATTCCAAGACTCAGGAGCAGCATGAGGAGCACCCGAGGGAGGTGTTGGAGACATTAAGGAGGGAAAGACTTTTCGCAAAGTTCTCGAAGTGTGAGATCTGGTTGCACGAGGTGTAGTTTCTGGGGCACCTTGTCAACCATAAAGGTATTCTGGTCCATCCGTCCAAGATAAAGGTTGTGATGTAGTGGGAGGTTCCGAGGTCTCAAACTAAGATTCAAAGTTTTTTAGGTCTGGTGGGTTATTATCGAAGAATCATCCAGGATTTCTCCAAGATCGATGTTCCTTTGACCCGACTGACCAAGAAGTCGGTAACATTCTGCTGGGGGCCTGAGCAGCAAGAAGCCTTCGAGACTCTTAGACATCAGTTATACGAGGCACCGATTTTTACCTTCCCGGAGGGAGTCAATGACTTCGTGGTTTACTGTGATGCTTTGATTACGGGCATGGGTGCGGGATTGATGCAGCGGGGTCACATGATAACTTACGCTTCAAGGAAGTTGAAGCCTCACGAGGCGAACTATCCGATGCATGATTTAGAGCTGGGGGCTATGGTTTTCGCCCTCAAGATTTGGCGACATTACTTCTACGGGTTTCGTTGTACCATTTACACGGATCACAAGAGTTTTAGGTACCTCATGGATCAGTCGAATCTGAACATGAGGCAGTGTCGGTGGTTTGATGTGGTTAAAGATTACGACTGTGAGATCCTTTACCACCCGGGCAAGGCCAACGTGGTGGCCGATGCCCTAAGCCGTAAGGCAGTGGCGACACCAATTCGAGACATATTTTTGAGGATGACAGTGATTACTCTGCTGTTGGACCAGATCTGAGAGGCACATGTCGAGGGTATGAAGGAGGAGCGCCGGAAGTGTGAGCGGATCATAAGCCAGGTGGCCTCATTTGATTGACAGCCGTGGGTTGTTGACCATGCATGAGAGGTTCTAGGTTCTGTACTAGGGTGAAGTTTGACAAGTTCTGATGGATGAGGCCCACAAGTCGAGGTTCTCCATCCATCCCGGGGCGACGAAGATCTACCGGGATCTTCGCCCAGATTACTAGTGGTCCTGCATGATGCGGGATGTAGCATGGTATGTAGAGTGATGCTTGACCTGCAATAAGGTCATGTCAAGCACCAGTGACCCCATAGAAAGATGCGGCCATTGGATATTCCCGTGTGGAAATGTGAAGATATCACCATGGATTTCATCACCAAGCTTCCCAGGACCGCATGTGGAGTAGATTCGATACGGGTCATCGTGGATCGGTTGACCAAGAGTGCTCATTTTATCCCGATCCATGATAGTATATCTGCTGAGAAGTTGGTCAAGATCTATGTTCGTGAGATAGTGGCATGACATGGAGTGCCTATCTCGGTGGTGTCAGATCAAGATGTTCGTTTGACTTCCCGATTTTGGAAGCGGTTTCATGACGAGATGGGTACTCGTCTCCAATTCGGCACCGCTCTCCACCCTTAGACGGATGGACAGAGCAAGAGGACAATTCAGACTCTCGAGGACATGCTGCACGCATGTGTCTTGGATTTCGGTGGCAGTTGGGATATGTATCTTCCGTTAGCGGAATTTTCGTATTACAACAGTTACCATGCTAGCATAGATCGACCTCCCTTCGAGATGCTCTACGGGAGGAAGCGTAGGACCCCAATCTGTTGGGGCGAGGTCGGACAGAGGGTCATGGGGAGTAATGAGGTTGTACTCAAGACCACTGAGAGGATCCAGCAGGTCCGGAGCAGGCTTCAGACTGCTCAGAGTCGGCAAAAAAGTTATGCCAACAAGCACTGTTCAGACTTGGAGTTTTAAGTAAGCGACATCGTCCTCCTGAAGGTGTCACCTTGGAAAGGTGTCATCCAGTTCAAGAAGCGGGGCAAGCTGGGCCCCAAGTGCATCGGTCTATTCAGGGTTTTGGCTCGGGTAGGCTGGGTTGCTTACCGTTTGGGTCTTCCAGCAGAGCTCAGTCAGATACACAACACTTTTCATGTCTCCCAGCTGCGGAAGTGCTTAGTGGATGAATTCACAATTGTGCCTTTAAAGGATATACAACTGGATGACAACTTGAACTACATCGAGAGACCCATAGCCATTCTCAACGGGAAGACGAAGGAGCTGAGCAACAAGAGAGTAGATCTGGTGAAGGTACAGTGGCAGCATCGCAAAGGCTCAAAATGCACTTAGGAGCCCGAGGATGAGATGATGGAGCATTACTCGGAGTTATTTACAAACACAGCGGACTTCGAGGATGAAGTCTGATTCAAGTGGGGGAGAATTGCAACACCCAGTCCAAGTATTAATTACATTTTTGGTCCCATATATATTGATTTGCTACTTTTGGACATTGTTATTATGGAATTTGGAAGAAGGAGGGACCGTTTATGCCAATCTTGGATTTTGGAGGCAGAGACCGAACGTGGGTCGTTCCCTTGAGGAACACGTTGCGTTCCCACGCTGAATGCAAACCCTGTTATTTAGTGTTTGGGGCCTATATAAACAACATTATGACTCAAACCCTAGCCTCCTTACCAGCCTCTCAACCTCAGAAAACCCTGGATAGCTTCCTTTTCTCATTCTTGTGTGTGTTTGGCCTTGTGAAGTTTGTTTTGGAGCTTAGAAGCTTGGAAGAAGGAAGGAGAAGCTAGTGAAGAGTAACTTGAGTATCTTGAGCTCATAGATCAGGGATAGCATCATCATTTGGGACTCTTTGAAGGTATAGAGTTCACAACTTTCCTAAAGTATGCTTAGATCTAGTGTAATGATGTTTTGGACCTTTTTAGTCCCCAAGAATGGATCTTTATGACTCATATTCGTTTATAAGCCTAGGGTTGCCACCTTTGATGCTAAAGGTGTCCCTACATCAGTAACGTTTCAATCATTGAGTTCTTAATGGGTTCACGCAAGAGTTAGGACCACATTTATGGGAGTTGATTGCTATTTCTTGAGATTTGGAATCAGAGGAACATGCAAAGTCACAAAGTCTGTGACTTTATGACTCTAGAGGTCCTAGATAGCTTGGATATGTGATTGGATAACATGGCTAAAGCATTAAGTGCTTAATGGCCCGTTTTTGAAAGCTGGACGCAAACACCCTGTGTAGGTCCTGGGAACATGATGCGTTCCCACTAGGGCTCGCGATCTGAACCAAGGAGGAACGCCCTGCGTTCGTTATGATAGTGGGCGTTTTTGGGCCATTTCCTAAGGCTAGTTGACTATGGGCCTTAGTGGAGTATTCTTTTGGGATGATAACGGACATTATTGCATAATGGATTTGAGGGAAGTCCTATTTGGGAAGTTGGGCCTACTCTAGAAAATTGGGCTATAAATGGGCTTGATGGATTTGGGCCTTCATGTTATGGATTTGGGCCTAGGTCATGTATCCATCTAGATCAGGGATAAAATAGTAATTTTACCCTAAGAAGAATTGTTTGGATTTTGACTAATTGTTATTTGGTAATGATAGCCGAGGAGTCGCGGGAGCAGCCGATAGAGATTTCTTACCGAGAGATTCAGCAGCCAGCTTTGTGAGGTGAGTTTTCCTCCAGTAGGAACATGTCTAAGACACCAATGACAGCCCGTTTATGTATGTTAGCATATTCCGGACTTAGGTCCGATGCCGGGGTTAGACCGATGTAGGTTGTATGTTTCCGGACTTCGGTCTGATGTCGGGGAAAGCCCGGGGAATGTTTGTATGCTTGATGTCTTTGTGATTCTTGTTGGGTTTAATATACTACAACATCCTATGGTGCACATACAACCCTAAATACCTTGGATCTATGTTTTCTCTATTATACATGTAAATATGAAGTTTCCAAGATATTACCCTATACTACCATACAAATATCATATGCTTGGGTAATAAAATAGATATAATACATACCTTTTTTTTATGTAACTTGTCTTCATGAAGCTTGAGTGCCTAGTGCCCCAAGTGTGACACCTCAAATGGTTCACACAACACCATGAACACTTGGAATAACCTTGAGAACAAGGATACTTGGTTTTCTCTAGTGAAATCGGCCTTTCCCTTTCGTGTACACACACTAGTGCCAATTTCACCCACCAAGGACATCTTTATATAGTGTGGAGATTAGGGTTAAATCCATGACCCTTCATTTCATATTATCCATGGGTTAAACACTCCATGGACTATCCATGAAAGCCTAGCCAAACCTAAATGAACTTGGCCCATCACACATATATATCTAAGAGTCCATATTTAATTAGTTCCTTTTGATCACTTAATTAATTATAAATTAATTCTTGATCAATACTAATTAAATAATATGATTATATATTAATATATTCCTCATAATCACCCCATTGTCGGTACGAGATGTGTATTTTGCAACAAGCTAGATGACGATGGAGTTATTATTTGAAATAAAGCAAGGTTGGTGGAAAAAGGATTTATTCATATCAAAGGGCTCGAATACGATGAGACCTTTGTTCCTGTTTCATGTCTTGCCATCAGAATCTTTCTTGCTTATGCTGCTCATAAAGGATTCAAAGTTTACCAAATGGTTGTTAAGAGTGCCTTTCTTAACGGTGAACTTGACACTGAAGTATATCTTCAACAGCCCCCCCCCCCCCCCCCGGTTTTGTTAATCTCTCTTTTCCGAACCATTGTTACAAACTTCGGAAGGCTGTCTACGGACTCAAGTAGGCTCTTCGGGCATGGTACGAGACCTTCACTGATTTTACCAAGCGCTCTGGTTTTCAAAGAGGAATTCTAGATCCCACTTTATTCCGAAGATCAAATGGAAAGCATCTCATGCTGGTACAAACTTATGTGGACGACATCATTTTTGGATCTACGGATTCATCTATGGTTGCTGGCTTTGCTAAACTAATGGTCAATTGATTCCAAATGAGCATAAATCGGGAGTTAAGCTTCTTTCTTGGCCTTCAAGTCAAACAGACTAACAGAGGAATGTTCATTCACCAAGAGAAGTACATTTCAGAACTCCTCAAGAAATACTCAATGGACACTTGCGCCTCAGCCAAGGTACCAATGGGCTTCGAACACAAGATCTTTGCCGACCCTTCAGGTGTTTCAGTTGACGAAAATAAATGTCACATAATGATTGGATCCCTACTCTATCTCACTACAAGTCGTCCGGATATCATGTTCTCAACATGTTTGCGTGCCAAATTTCAAGTCAACCCAAAGATGTCTTATCTCTTGGCTATGAAACAAATCTTCCGATACCTTAAAGGCACAAAAAGTCTCGGAATATGGTACCCAACAAATGAAAGCTTCCTTATTCAAGCATATTCAGATTCGAACTATGGTGGTCTTCAACTTGATAGAAAAAGCACTTCAGGTGGCTGTCAATTCTTAGGTGGTCGTTTGGTCATTTGTTCATCCAAGAAACAAAATTGCATTGCACTCTCTACAGCCGAAGCCGAATACATTGCTGCTGCCAGCTATACATCTCAGGTTCTGTGGATGAAATCTCAACTCTTGGACTATGGTTACTGTTTTCAACGTATTCCTATCTATTGTGATTCTCAAAGTGCCATTGCTATTTCCCACAATCCAATTCAGCACTCAATGACTAAGCACATCGATATAAGGTACCATTTCATAAAAGATCATGTACTTAATGGTAACATTGAACTTATTTTTGTTCCATCTGACGATGATATTTCTGATGTCTTTACCATGGGATTAGACGAAACCAAATTCAATGGTTTTCTGAACAAGATGGGTATGATGATACCAGATCCTCAGTTCCTTCAAGAGACTTGTTCTCTTTGATAGACGTATTTGAAAGAAATCTAGTCCCGATCTCAAAATATTTTCATCTCGGAACTACTTTCTCTTGGAATACATAGGATCATTTTACTTGTCTTTATTTCTGACCATCAATTGAGTTTTAAGCTGTACAGTTCATCCTAATTGATTGAGTCCACATTGCCATTGTATGCAAATTGTTATCTCGTAATATACTTCATAATAGCATCCCGGAATTCCACTCTGGAAAGGTATTACATTCTTGACTCCGAAATTTCAAAATCGTCTTAGGAATTTCAAATTTCACTCGGGAAGTTTTCTAAAATCTCACTCCGGATTGCTTTCTAAAACCATGTTAAGAAAACTTTTTCAAATTCATTCCGGAATTTCTGCTCCGGAATCTCCAACCTTTTCGAATCAAACTGAATTTTAGTTCCGGAATCACCAACCTTTTCCGGAAGCACACTAAATTTTTGACTCCGAAATTGAAACTCTCTCCGGATTGTTTCTCATTTCGGACCTCTTTTTAAAACAAATATGTTCCGGAACACAATTCTTTACCCTCCGTATCACACTCTGTCCGGAACCGCTCATCCGGAAGTCCAAAGGATAATAAGGTGAAACGTTTTTCTGTCAACGGTTACTTTCTAGGAAGATCCTTATCCTATCATCCTCGATTATCGTGACACGATTGCACGCCCCCATAAAAGTAGCCATCGAATCGCCGGTTGGGTTTTCCATTTTAGCCACAAACAACCTCTCCTTTCACCTCCCAGGTCAACTCAGCCTCCTTAAACCTCTTTACCATTTAATGCGACCCGTTTTCTGTTCGGATCCTCATCATCACATCCACCAACCCGACCCGCTAACCTCACCTATAAATACCAATATAAACCCTCTTTTACCTCTTTATGCGCCCAATACTTTCAAAACCCTATATTTCTCACTAAAGTTCTTCGTGTTCTTCAAGCTATCATCTCCTGCAACAATGGCATCTCCACAGAAATCCACTCAAACTGCCTCAACCATCAAGAAATCCATTGCAAGAAAGAAATCAACCAAGGGTTCATCATCATCTGTCGATCAAGAACTGTTTCTAAGAGAAACCACTCAATTGTTTTCCCTAAATCCCATGGATTACGATGAATCCATCAGAGTAATGATCGAGTTTATCGCAAATCATCCCATCTCCATTCCCCTCAATAAAATCCTTGAACCTCCACCGCTAATTCATCATCTTCATCGTGCTTGTACCAGTATCAAACTCAAAGATGGTGCTCTAGAGACTACAATTATCGGTGACAGAACTGTTCCCATCTACAAATCGACCTTCCTTAAGGCGATCGGTGTGAAAGCAAACCCAAGGGGTTTCTAGGTCAAAGAACCAACGGGTGAAGAGTTTCAGACATTTTTGACCTATATCGGTTACAATCAAGACTATAGGGCTAAAGATTTCAAGAAGTCCGCTGTCTCTGGACTCTGAACTGTGCTAATGCACTTCATCATCAGAGGGATGTCCGGAAAGCATGGAGGAACTGATACGCTAAGCAAGGACTGGCTCAACGTCTTCTACAACATCTACTCCGGACGTGACAATGCAGTGGATCTGCCAGAAGTCTTATGGAAATATTTTTGCAAATTCGCCATCAAAAGAAAGGAGAACGACATTTCGATCCCTAGGTTCTGGGCACTAACACTCCAACAAATCTTCCAAGAACTTCATGAACCACTTCTAGTTACAACCATTCCTCCGGAGGTATGTGCTTCTTTCAAAGTAGTGAAGGCCTATAGGATTCCGGACCAATCCTCCTTTGGTCCGGTTCGATGACTTCCAGACCACATGTTGGCCCTTAATCCTTCTGAGTCCATTTATCTAAAACATCAATTAGAGATTTCGGTTGTGTTCGACCCAACACAATCTGCCCCAATCTCAGTTGAGCCCATCTCGGAAGAGGCCAAGCCTACTACGTCCGGACCTAAGGTTAAGAAACCTGCAAAACGAAAGGGTTCTCCTACCAAGTCAAAGCCTAAAAAGAGAACCAAAGTCAGCTCTTACTCTCCAAAGGAAGATGCTCATGACATTCTGGCTGACTCTGGCCGTCCGAACACCCCCTTGTCCACTCATCTGAGGTACCCCTTAATGTTTCAAATTCACCTACACACACTCACGGGGAGTCTCCATATAATCCACCCTCATCGTCCCAAAAAGGTGATGCCGGTGTTTACCATAGTTCCTTGCTGCCCCCTGGAACACACTCACGAGTCAAATTTGATATCCCTCTCGATTCTCACACAAACATACACTCCGAAACTGTAACATACACGTTCTGAAATTGTGTATTGTTATTATTAAAAGTGAACAAAAATTGAGTGTTGAGTTCTAACATATATTTTTTACAAGAAATGAAATAAAACTATGTTTAGAATCACTCATAAAAAATTGGAAGTCTTATGAGATTCCAATTAATAGCCAAATGATGAAAATTTAGCGAAAATATAAAATTTGAAATAAGTAAAATTTTATTATTTGATGTTGTAGAGAATCTCTTTAGAAGTGTTTAGGCGAAAACCTCGTCAAAATCCGAGTTATAACGAAGAAGTTATGACCAATCGAAGATCCGCGACAAAACCGACACGACGCCGAATAACGTAAAAAGTGAGTTTTTGATAAAATACTTTTTAGCCTTAGTAATCTAAATGAAAGTCATAGTATTCGTTAAACTGAGAAGTTCGATAAAAAGAACGCCAAAATCTGACTTCGTATGAGGAAGTTATGATTTTTCGAAGTTTCAGCTTAGCAGTAGACAGCTAAAAACTCGAATTTTAGATCGAGTGATTTTTAGCCGACACAACCTAAACGTGAATTGAAGATCTCATCATTAGTAGTACAACGGTAAAAAGTCTGACTAAAACGGATGTCGGATGAAGAAGTTATGAATTTTTAACGGATTTTCCTGTCCCGGTCTGTTAAAAATAATAATATTAAAATTAAAGACAAAATTAGCCTACGAAGTCTAAACGAAAGTTGTAGAACGTAACTTTACCTATGCGTACATATAAATCACGTAAAAAACGGAGCCCGTATGCGAAAGTTATGGATTTTAGAAGATTTTGGCTCAAAAACTGAGAAATAAGTGGATAATATCGGAAATTTTCGCATGGTCAGCACTCAGCCACGTCACCTCGCATGCGAGGCTAACCCGTGTCCTCCCCCGTGTCCGTCGCTGATTGGTCTGAAGCCGCGGCCCAATGGCCTTCCGACGCGCCTCGCACCGTTGGAGCCGTCCGAGCTTCGCTGGTCCAATCCGAGAGCGCCGCGTGCCTTCTCGCATCCGAGCCTCGCCCAAGCCGCCACCTGTTCCGAGCCTCGCACCATCTGTCCTCCTTACCTCTCGCTTCGGATCCGAGGCTCGCTGCTATATAAGGCTGCGAGACCTCCCGGGTATTTTTAGAATTTTAGCACTTTTTCACACTTTTTCAATATTTTTAGTATTTTGACTTCTCCCGAAGCCTCGGTATTATTTTTAACACCCGAAACACATCCTGAAGTGCCCGGAGAGTCCGAGAAATTTATCTTTTCGGTTTGAAGCTCTATCCTCGCAAGGCCTATTTTTCAATAAATCTCACAGTTTTCAATGAGGAAAGTTATATTTAGAGCCGAAGTGCTGCCCAAATTACTATTTTAAACCCCGATTATTTCAAGGTGAGTTTAATATATAGGTACAATTGTATGTTATGTGTTATATGTGCTATGTGCTTTTCAGTGTTATTATTCTGAGTTATTTTCCCGGGTTATTTTTATTCGCTATTTTTAATAGCAAAGTTATACCTTTGACCATGTGATCAGTGAAAGGACTGAGATTCACGGTGGTACTGGTATGTAGCCTCTGGCCATGTAGAACATGTCTCATAAGAGAATGACTTCTATTCTAGGGCATTAGTAGAAAGTTAGATAGGACTGGTATGTAGCCTCTGACCATGTAGAGCATGACTCCGTAAGAGAATGAACTCTATTCTATGGTATTGGCAAATGGTTAGACAGGGCTATAAGCCTGAAATCTACCAAAATGCTAATCATAAATTATATGTCTTCTGTGCCATTTGGGCCAAAACTTTATTGATGTATATCAAGTATTGAAATCGTTATGTCTCATTGATCGTAAATCTTTGAAGCAAATCTTGAGTTGATATTGAAAGCTGACATATGATATGCATATGTTATTGTTGTTCTTGTTCCCTTTTGCTTCTTTCATATTGGTATATATAAGGCATAAGATTATATTGTATCTATTTATTGAATTCAATAAGCGTTATCGCTTATCCCTCTCAATGTTTAACAATTGCAGGCGATGAGTATCCAATATAGTTTTATACTGCTGAAAGATTTAGAATAGTTAATACTATTTCTCTGTATTTTATTGTTCATGTATGTATATGAATAGTAGATTCCTTGGTAGATATGTAATGTAATAAAAGTTAGTCGGTTTGTATCCAATCTTTTGTAATCACTTTATCAATATAAAATATTGTTTTATAAATATGCATGTAGCATGTTTTGAGGAAGTAACTTAAGAATAATGTTGGAATAGTATGAAAGTTTGGGTCTTTCAGAAATACGAAAGTTGAGGTCTTTCAATCATGGTATCAGAGCAGTGGTTTAAGTGAACTAAATACCACAGATTGGTATTTAGACTTAAACTATTTGAAGTTCAATATATGAACGGATTCATAATAAATATATGGATACAAACCATAGGAAATACTTAAGTCGGGGATTGGGTAATGATAAACCCTAGTATTCTAAGATATTAAGTTACTTCAGAATTTTAAGAAAATTAGTTTAAGTGAACTAGAAATTTTGAGAATTTCTAAACTTAAACAAGAATTATTAAGTAAAGATGATACGATATGTATCTGGTATATTTTAGGTTGAATGCCTAATAGAGTCAAGCACTATAATATTAAGAGGAGATATGCCTTATAATCTAATATGTGCTAAATGATAAATGAATATAGCATGCCTTAGGGTGCTTATCTATAATTACTATTATTTGAGAAAGTTTAAGGTCTGTTGCTGACCTTGGTTTAGAAAATTTTATGTTCAGAATTCTAAGAATTTTCGTAATAGAATTTTTCGAAGTGATAAAGAGAATTATGATAGTTGACATCGATATGTTTATAAATAAACGATCGTGAGATATCGAAAAATAATAAATATGAATTGTTATCGTAATAAGTGTATTAATACCAATAGAGTGGTAATACACATTTAAAGTATGTTTAATGATATAATAACATCTTTGGAAGAAAGATGTGCGTTTGAAACACGTTTGGGCAAGATAAATGTGTTGGTGCAAATCCACGAAGTTGTTCCACCACTGTACAGATTGAAGATGTGATTGTTTAATAAAGTCAAAAGAACCGAAGATGGTGATCAGTACTTCGGCAGTATCACAATTAATGTTGTGCAAGATTTAGAAGACTTAAATGAAGATCAAAAGAAAGGCTAATGAAGTTTTCAGACTCAATAGGCCAAGACTTTGTGATGTAGTATGTAGTTCGAGTAGTAACCCTATAAAAGATGTTCAGACTTAGTATTTAATAATACTAAGCGATGATTGACTTCTATCCCATCCTTATAGAAGTTCCATTGTGTGTTAAGCCGACTTTAACATACAAAATTAGGATGGTGAATTGAGTCATTTAGTGGTAAAAGGTTAAGCAACTTACTTGTTTAAGTAAGGTAGAATGCTTAGTTGAAGAAGCAATACACTCATAGTATTGTGTGAGAAGAGATGTTGTAGTCAGTAATAACAGAGAACCAAGTTGAAGCTAGTAGAGCTTGCTGAGATGCAACCATATTGTGTACTTCCTAGGATAGACTCCTATGAAGTGGACTTAAAGGAATACACCTAAGAGAAGAATACTTACTCATATACAGGAATGACGATGACAAGGAAGAATAATGAAATGAACAAATGTGCATGATGGTTTGCATGAGTTAGAAGATGATGCAGGTAGTAGAAGACCGTTTGTCTCCATGCTGGTAGAGTAAATTTTGGAATAGTGTGTCTTGTAGAGTAGACACTACTCGAGAAAGAATTTATATGAAGAAATGGAATTAAAATTTCTATCGACCTATGGAAAAGTATTAGGATATATTAAGTCGAGCATATGCATGAGAAGAATCCTAGAAGGCGAGTATAGGTAATCCAATATATGTTTGATAGAAACGTGAAAACCCTAGTTGAGTCTAGGAGAAATTGTTGTATGTATTTGTTTAAACACATTCATGTGTGATAAGTTGATTTGTGAAAACTTTTGAATGGTGACTTGGGAACTGCGAGACAATACTTGGGACGAGTATGAGTAGGTGTGAATAGTAGTAGAGGCATATACTACTAGAAGTACGGGACTCACACTTGGATCAGGAAAAGTCCCAATTAACCAAGATGCTAGTAAATGATTCTGTTTTATTCATGTGTGTCGTTACCTTCGATTCGGTAATGACTAAGAAGATAATTATTGTTCAACTTTTAATGTCATAAAGAATTGAGTCCGATTAGTATAAATCCGCGAAAGGAGTTGATTGGTTCAGAGAACTATGTCTTATATAATGATGAAACTTCAGTAGGAATACTGAAGAAGTAAATGGTCGAGGTAGTCGATATAAATATAACAATCTTCATTAAAGAATTGAGCAATCATTAGCCAGAGATGTGACTTGCTATGTGGTGTTACTGGCCACAAGAAATGTTTCCTCCCTACTCTTGCTAGTCAAAAGGCGGGGAGTCAAGTTTCCGTTCAACAATCAAAGAGTACTCCAACTAAAAAGGAGGAGGTGCCAAAAGCTAAAAGATGTGTATATCCGAAAGCATGAAATAGAGATACGTGGTGCTATTATTTCTATTCTGAAGCATCCACGTGTTGATCAAACTCTTTTTGTTTTCTCTATTCTATCAGCTCGATTTATTCGATCTGATTCTAATACAAGAGTTTGGTTCGTTATGTGTCTTGTGCGAGATAAAATCAAAGGTCATTAGAATATGACCATTCGAGTTGTTGTTATAGCAAAAGTAAAGACCTTATCTTGGGTTTAGTCTATAACCTAAGAAGGAGCAGGAGTCTGCAATGAGAATTGAGTTTTAACTCAAAGATTAGGATCGAATGTTCAATAGAGAATGAAGAGTGGGTGCAAGTTTGAACAACGCTAGTAACTACGAAGTTTGAAGAATTTGACAATCGTTTGGCAAATCAAAAGTTAAATATCGTACATTTTAGATTACCACAAAGGAAGTAAGTTAAGACTCGAATGTTGTGACTTGTAATTTTCTCGTAAACTCTAGATCTGCTCACATCTTATTTGATTTCAATGCCTCAGATTCTTTCGTGCCTTATAAATTCACACATTCTTTTCAAATTATTTGTTACGCAATTGTCCAATCATTTCATATAGATGACATAGGAAGTATATCATTACTTGCTGATAAAGTCTATAGAGATAGTACCATAGGAATTGAAGGTTATAATCTTCTTGCTAACCTAATTCCTATCTCCTCGCCCAACTTTGATATTATTCTCGGCATAGATTGGTTATCAAAGAACCACGCAGAACTCTTGTGCTATGAAAAGATGCTCCAATAGAGAAATACGCGCAAGTATATTTGGACGGAATTGTGGCGAGACATGGTGCGCCACTAAAGATTATTTCCGATTATGATACTCGTTTCACTTCTCACTTTTGGGGGAGAATGAAGCATGAATTAGGATCTCGAGTCGCTCTTAGTACAACTTATCATCCTCAGACAAATGGTCAGAAGAAGAGAGCAATCCAAATAGTAGAAAATATACTAAAGGTATATAAAGTACTGTATGAGCGTAAATGTCATACTCAAATATGTTGGCATGACGTAGGACAGAAGATCTTTGGAGGCTCTGAAATGATTCAAGACATCACTGACAAGATACAAATTTTCCGAGAAAGAATGAAAGCGGTCCAGGATCGACAGATGTCCTATGCAGAAAAGAGGAGACGACCTGTATAATTCCGGGTGGATGATTTAGTAATAACTGAAGGTATTTCATGAAAAGGCGTTATGCTACTTTGGAAGAAAGAACGGTTGGTAAGCAAGCATACTACTTGGAATTGCCTGAAGATTTGTCAAGTATACATGATGTGTTTCATGTGAGTTATTTACATAAATTTTTGAGCAATTATGATGAGACGGTTCCATTTATCCGAGGTGAAACTGGATAATAAGTTAAGTAGAAGAGATCCTAAATGAAAAAACGACTAATCTATGTAATAAAGAAGTGAAGTTGGTGCTTCTCAAGTGGAAACACCATTGAGGCTCAAATTATACTTGGGAAAATAATAATGAAATAAGAGTGAAGTATCCCTAATTGTTTTAATCGTTATGATTTCGGGGACGAAATCCTCAAAAGGAGGAGGTATTTGTAACATACACGTTCTGAAATTGTGTATTGTTATTATTAAAAGTGAATAAAAATTAAGTGTTGAGTTCTAACAGATAGTTTTTACTAGAAATGAAATAAAATTATGTTTAGAATCACTCATAAAATATTAGAAGTCTTATGAGATTCCAATTAATAGCCAAATAATGAAAATTTAGCGAAAATATAAAATTTGAAATAAGTAAAATTTTATTATTTGTTAGAAGTGTTTAGGCGAAAACCTCGTCGAAATCCAAGTTATAACGAAGAAGTTATAACCAATCGAAGATCCGCGACAAAACCGGCACGGCGCCGAATGACGTAAAAAGTGAGTTTTTGATAAACTACTTTTTATCCTTGGTAATATAAATGAAAGTCGTAGTACTCGTTAAACCGAGAAGTTCGATAAAAAGAACGCCAAAATATGACTTCGTATTAGGAAGTTATGATTTTTCGAAGTTTCAGCTTAGCAGTAGACAGCTAAAAACTCGAACTTTAGATCGAGTGATTTTCAGCCGACACAACCTAAACGGGAATTGAAGGTCTCGTCATTAGTAGTACAACGTTAAAAAGTCTGATGAAAACGGATGTCAGATGAAGAAGTTATGAATTTTTAACGGATTTTCCTGTCTCGGTCTGTTAAAAATAATAATATTAAAATTAAATTCAAAATTAGCCGACGAAGTCTAAACGAAAGTTGTAGAACATAATTTTATCTACGCGTGCATATAAAGAACATCAAAAACGGAGCTCGTATGCGAAAGTTATGGATTTTAGAAGATTTTGGCTCAAAAACCGAGAAATAAGTGGATAATATCGGAAATTTTCGCATGGTCAGCACTCAGCCACGTCACCTCGCATGCGAAGCTAACCCATTTCCTCCCCCCATGTCCGTCACTGATTGGTCCGAAGCCGCGGCCCGATGGCCTTCCGACGCGCCTCACACCGTTGGAGCTGTCCGAGCTTCGCTGGTCCAATCCGAGAGCGCCGCATGCCTTCTTGCATCCGAGCCTCGCCCAAGCTGCCACCTGTTCCGAGCCTCGCACCATCTATCCTCCTTACCTCTCGCTTCGGATCCGAGGCTCGCTGTTATATAAGGCTGCGAGACCTCCCGAGTATTTTGAGAATTTTAGCACTTTTCACCCTTTTTCAATACTTTTAGTATTTTGACTTCCCCCGAAGCCCCGGTATTATTTTTAACACCCGAAACACGTCCCAAAGTGCCCGGAGAGTCTGAGAAATTTATCTTTTCGGTTTGAAGCTCTATCCTCGCAAGGCCTATTTTTCAATAAATCTCCCGGTTTTCAACGAGATAAGTTATATTTAGAGCCGAAGTGCTACCCAAATTACTATTTTAACCACCGACTATTTCAAGGTGAGTTCAATATATATATGAACAATTGTATGTTATGTGTTATATGTGCTATGTGCTTTTCAGTGTTATTATTCTGAGTTATTTTCCCGAGTTATTTTTATTCGCTATTTTTAATAGCAAAGTTATACCTTTGACCATGTGATCAGTGAAAGGACTTAGATTCACGGTGGTACTGGTATGTAGCCTCTGGCCATTTAGAACATGTCTCATAAGAGAATGACTTCTATTCTATGGCATTAGCAGAAAGTTAGATAGGACTGGTATGTAGCCTCTGACCATGTAGAGCATTACTCCGTAAGAGAATGAACTATATTCTATGGTATTGGCAAATGGTTAGATAGGTCTATAAGCCTGAAATCTACCAAAATGTTAATCATAAATTATATGGCTTCTGTTCCAGTTGGGCCAAAGCTTTATTGATGCATATCAAGTATTGAAATCGTTATGTCTCATTGATCGTAAATCTTTGAATCAAATCTTGAGTTGATATTGAAAGCCTGACATAGGATACGCATATGCTATTGTTGTTCTTTTTCCCTTTTGCTTCTGTCATATTGGTATATATAAGGCATAAGATTATATTGTATCTATTTATTGAATTCACTAAACGTTATCGCTTATCCCTCTCAATGTTTAACAAGTGCAGGTGATGAGTATCCAATATAGTCTTATATTGCTAAAAGATTTAGAATAGTTAATATTATTTCTCTGTATTTTAATGTTCATGTATGTATATGAATAGTAGATTCCTAGGTAGATATGTAATGTAATAAAACTTAGTCGGTTTGTATCCTATCTTTTGTAATCACTTTATCAATATAAAATATTGTTTTATAAATATGCATGTAGCATGTTTTGAGGAAGTAACTTAAGAATAATGTTGGAATAGTATGAAAGTTTGGGTCTTCAAGAAATACAAAAGTTGGGGTCTTTCAGAAACCCCTGTTCCGGACCCCAAGCTTTTCGAAGATGTAGCAGTCTCTCCGACTCCGAAATCCTCAACTGGTCTGATACCCAGAAGGCGTATAGGACGACCAGGTGCTAATGATCCCCAATGGGAGGATTTTTTCAACAGGTCCGCATCAAAATGTCTGGATCTCACCAGAGTTCAAGTGGATTCCATGCTTATCTCCATGAGGAATAGGGCCATCCAAAGCAATTTTACGTATTTTCCTCCCACTGTTGCCGATGCAGTCGATGAACTTAGTTCCGAACTACCCCCCATTACCTCTCATCAAGGCGTTTACCACACCAATCCGGATGAAGAGTTGTCCGAAGAAGTTATGCTGGATGATGAAGCAAAAACGGTTCCGGACACAAATCTCATGACTTCAACTCATTTTCTATCAAAGACATCCGCATTCAAGTCTGCATATGACTTTGAATCCTCCTCATCAACCACCTCGGATGATGCACTCAACTCCAAAATGCATGAAGACGATGTTGCAACCAAACCGGGTCCATCCACAAATAATTCTTCACGCCAAGCTCCTCCTCAACCCTCTGATTCGGATTCGGAATCCTCCATTGGAGACTATATTGACCCCTTTGCTCTCCTCGAGATCCAGACCAATTTCTTAGACACTATGAAGAAAGTGTCATCTATCGAAACTTCCATCACGGAGCTCAACACAAAGATGGATCAAAAAGTCTCCGAACTTGATTCCAAACTTGATGCTATTCTCCAATATCTATCTCAGCAGTCTGAACCATCTGTTGCTGAAAGAGAGGCTCAACTGGATCAATTAATCTATCTCCGACTTAAGCACTCTATGTAGGAAGTGGAAGCCAAGTATGATACATCTGTCGAACACTACCTGGACACTATCTCCTAAATGCTCAAAGTCCATGATGACTTGGTGTCTGCTACCAATGATCTCATTAAGCAGACCCATGTGCGTCATGAGAAACAGATCTAGAGATTAGAGAAAGAGATCAAGAAAAAGGACGAGATGAATCTGATTCTCCAACTAGTCCTCATTAAACTTCTTCGATCCACTTGGAACATCGTTGATGTTCCAAATCGGAAGTTTGATGAGATGTTAGCCGTCTTGGGGCATCTGTTTGATCATCTAGTTGCTCAAGCCCCTACATCTGCCGCATATGATAATCTAACCAAACAACTCAACATTGGCCTCCAAAAAGTGTTTAAGAAGTTTGATGATGTGAAGGAGCTCTTAGCGCTTGCACCGGTCCGAAGGCTACTCGATGCAAGAGGGGGAGAAGTCCCAAGCCAACCCTGGAAACCCGCCTCGAAATTTACACTCTGAGATGAAAAAGACGTAGATTCCGAAGATAATGTTCAAGTCGTCTCCGGAATGCTAGGAAACTCCTCCTCTGAAGAAGAAGAAGATGAATATGTTTCGGATAAAGCTCCTAAGGGAGTTCTTGGCATTCAAGCTCCTAATTTAACCCTTCCTAAGGAAATGACCGAAGAACAAAATAAAATATGGTCTGCTACTTCCTGGCCTTTCTCTCTCCCTGATGCTCTCTGGATGGGCATTCAAATGGCTAAGGCAAAATCTTTCTTAACCGCTCAAGCCTTCCGAGCCACGCCTTCGATACAGCCTCCCATTCCGGACCTAAAGATTGCTCCAATCGACTAGGGCTCTCCTCTCCGGATCCCTGATGAAATTCCGGAAGAACCTCTTCCAAATCCCACTTTGGAATTTACGATTGATGAAAATATGAAGCTCGTTATAACTGCACTTCAAAGAGACAAAGAGAAGAAGCCTATGATTGCCGAGCAACAAGCCTTTCATTATGGACCTCCTCTCAAGCAAAAACATGGATGGTCGCAGGAAGAAATCAACCTAGCATTAGAGGATAGCATTCGGATCCAAGCTCTAAAGGATAATCCTGATCCGATGCGTGGCATCTCTCCTCTTTTCTGTGAAGGCATTCTCCAGGCTCAAGAAATTATTTCGTGCATGTACTACGACGTTTCTATCAACTACTCCGATTAGCTGGATCTTCCTCTTTCTCCCTACAACAAATTATATACCAAATTTGCTCCACTTCACCCATCTGATGATCTGGAGGTGATTATCCGGACCGAGCGAGAGAGACTTAAAACCTTCTACTCAAAGAACGCACAACCTCAACGAAGTGTGGTCGAGGAAGAGAATTACCTAAATGGAGGGTTTCAGAAGAAAATTTTTGGTGAAATTTGAGCTTAACTGTCCTCTTTTCCGTTTTCACATCCTCCGGAACAAGCCGACACCCCAGACTGTTACTGATGCGGACTTTCCCTCCATGAATCTGAATGACATCCTCACCTTAGCTACCTACTTCATAGAAAATCAGAAGGATGACATAAGTATGGGAGCTTACCATGCTACTCTAAGCTTCCTAAAGGATTACGTTGTGGAATTTTTCCGACGTGATTATGAGCTTGCACACCTTTACGGAACTGAACAATTTGTTACCAAAATCGACTTTGTTCTTCCGGAAGTTGAAGTTCTTGCAGATGGTCCCATTGAAGAACTGGTTCTAGGGTTTGTCTACACCACAAGGAAAACAAACAAGAAGGATTGTTTCCGAGTCCTTGACAAACATCTAGTTCCAACCAAAGGTCTGAAGAAGTTCATATCTCGGGCATCCAAGTCATATGCTCCTGAACAGGTCAAGGAAAAGTTTGTAAGTCAGTTGGCATGGTACATAGAAGTTTGAGAGTGGTTGTTCAGAGCATACACCTTCATCAAGGAAAAAATGAACTAAGTTCACTGGATTATTAGGTTCACTTAGGGGGGAGATTGTTGG